>NC_086455.1:159446454-159501454 GCF_028390025.1 Pseudophryne corroboree | reverse complement strand
AAGGCGCTGCTTTGTGGGGTATATTGTATAATATTGCCGGGCATCAGAGCTCTGGGCTGTGTCAACGGTAATCCCAGTCACAGGACAGCCGTGGAATGTGAGCAGGCGGAGGGGGCAGGGGGGTAATGCTGGGATATGGGGTGGGGGGGGGGGGGGGCATTGTGCCTTTTATAATTTATCACTGTATGTATATCTGTATCAGTTATTGACGTTAGTCTGATGAACCCACAGGGAAATCATAACCCTCCTGTCATTCTCTGCTCCAGCTAGGTGTGACCGTGGGGTTTCTGTTACCGCCTATTCTGGTTCCCAACCTTGAGGATAAGACCCAACTCTCACATCATGTCAGCATCATGTTCTATGGCACTGCAGCTGTCGCCAGTCTCCTCTTCATCCTGGTAATCTTCGGTGCGCAAAAGCCCAACATCTCCTAGTGGTACTGTAAGGCAGGAGAGAGGTGCAGTTACAGCTAGTGCAGGAATAGTAGGGGTGTGGGGTCAGTACAGGAGGAGTAGTGGTGTAATTACAGAGCGGTGTGTGTGAGGTCAGTACAGGAGGAGTAGTGGTGTAATTACAGAGCGGTGTGTGTGGGGTCAGTACAGGAGGAGTAGTGGTGTAATTACAGAGCGGTGTGTGTGGGGTCAGTACAGGAGGAGTAGTGGTGTAATTACAGAGCAGTGTGTGTGGGGTCAGTACAGAGGAGTAGTGGTGTAATTACAGAGCAGTGTGTAGGGGTCAGTACAGGAGGAGTAGTGGTGTAATTACAGAGCAGTGTGTGTGAGGTCAGTACAGGAGGAGTAGGGGTGTAATTACAGAGCGGTGTGTGCGGGGTCAGTACAGGAGGAGTAGTGGTGTAATTACAGAGCAGTGTGTGGGGGTCAGTACAGGAGTAGTAGTGGTGTAATTACAGAGCGGTGTGTGAGGTCAGTACAGGAGGAGTAGTGGTGTAATTACAGAGCGGTGTGTGAGGTCAGTACAGGAGGAGTAGTGGTGTAATTACAGAGCGGTGTGTGTGGGGTCAGTACAGGAGTAGTAGTGGTGTAATTACAGAGCGGTGTGTGCGGGGTCAGTACAGGAGGAGTAGTGGTGTAATTACAGAGCGGTGTGTGTGGGGTCAGTACAGGAGGAGTAGTGGTGTAATTACAGAGCGGTGTGTGTGAGGTCAGTACAGGAGGAGTAGTGGTGTAATTACAGAGCAGTGTGTGTGTGAGGTCAGTACAGGAGGAGTAGTGGTGTAATTACAGAGCGGTGTGTGCGGGGTCAGTACAGGAGGAGTAGTGGTGTAATTACAGAGCGGTGTGTGTGAGGTCAGTACAGGAGGAGTAGTGGTGTAATTACAGAGCGGTGTGTGTGGGGTCAGTACAGAGGAGTAGTGGTGTAATTACAGAGCAGTGTGTGTGCGGGGTCAGTACAGGAGGAGTAGTGGTGTAATTACAGAGCGGTGTGTGTGCGGGGTCAGTACAGGAGGAGTAGTGGTGTAATTACAGAGAGGTGTGTGTGCGGGGTCAGTACAGGAGGAGTAGTGGTGTAATTACAGAGCGGTGTGTGTGAGGTCAGTACAGGAGGAGTAGTGGTGTAATTACAGAGCGGTGTGTGTGAGGTCAGTACAGGAGGAGTAGTGGTGTAATTACAGAGCGGTGTGTGTGAGGTCAGTACAGGAGGAGTAGTGGTGTAATTACAGAGCAGTGTGTGCGGGGTCAGTACAGGAGGAGTAGTGGTGTAATTACAGAGCGGTGTGTGTGAGGTCAGTACAGGAGGAGTAGTGGTGTAATTACAGAGCGGTGTGTGCGGGGTCAGTACAGGAGGAGTAGTGGTGTAATTACAGAGCGGTGTGTGTGAGGTCAGTACAGGAGTAGTAGTGGTGTAATTACAGAGCGGTGTGTGTGAGGTCAGTACAGGAGGAGTAGTGGTGTAATTACAGAGCGGTGTGTGTGAGGTCAGTACAGGAGGAGTAGTGGTGTAATTACAGAGCGGTGTGTGCGGGGTCAGTACAGGAGGAGTAGTGGTGTAATTACAGAGCGGTGTGTGTGAGGTCAGTACAGGAGTAGTAGTGGTGTAATTACAGAGCGGTGTGTGTGAGGTCAGTACAGGAGGAGTAGTGGTGTAATTACAGAGTAGTGTGTGTGAGGTCAGTACAGGAGGAGTAGTGGTGTAATTACAGAGCGGTGTGTGTGAGGTCAGTGCAGGAGTAGTAGTGGTGTAATTACAGAGTAGTGTGTGTGAGGTCAGTACAGGAGGAGTAGTGGTGTAATTACAGAGCGGTGTGTGAGGTCAGTACAGGAGGAGTAGTGGTGGAATTACAGAGCAGTGTGTGCGGGGTCAGTACAGGAGGAGTAGTGGTGGAATTACAAAGCGGTGTGTGTGAGGTCAGTACAGGAGGAGTAGTGGTGTAATTACAGAGCGGTGTGTGTGAGGTCAGTGCAGGAGTAGTAGTGGTGTAATTACAGAGCAGTGTGTGTGAGGTCAGTACAGGAGGAGTAGTGGTGTAATTACAGAGCGGTGTGTGTGAGGTCAGTACAGGAGGAGTAGTGGTGTAATTACAGAGCGGTGTGTGTGAGGTCAGTACAGGAGGAGTAATGGTGTAATTACAAAGCGGTGTGTGTGGGGTTAGTATAGGAGGAGTAGTGGTGTAATTACAGAGCGGTGTGTGTGGGGTTAGTATAGGAGGAGTAGTGGTGTAATTACAGAGCGGTGTGTGTGAGGTCAGTATAGGAGGAGTAGTGGTGTAATTACAGAGCGGTGTGTGTGAGATCAGTACAGGAGGAGTAGTGGTGTAATTACAGAGCGGTGTGTGTGAGGTCAGTACAGGAGGAGTAGTGGTGTAATTACAGAGCGGTGTGTGTGAGGTCAGTACAGGAGGAGTAGTGGTGTAATTACAGAGCAGTGTGTGCGGGGTCAGTACAGGAGGAGTAGTGGTGTAATTACAGAGCGGTGTGCGGGGTCAGTACAGGAGGAGTAGTGGTGTAATTACAGAGCGGTGTGTGTGGGGTCAGTACAGGAGGAGTAGTGGTGTAATTACAGAGCGGTGTGTGTGAGGTCAGTACAGGAGGAGTAGTGGTGTAATTACAGAGCGGTGTGTGCGGGGTCAGTACAGGAGGAGTAGTGGTGTAATTACAGAGCGGTGTGTGCGGGGTCAGTACAGGAGGAGTAGTGGTGTAATTACAGAGCGGTGTGTGTGAGGTCAGTACAGGAGGAGTAGTGGTGTAATTACAGAGCGGTGTGTGTGAGGTCAGTACAGGAGTAGTAGTGGTGTAATTACAGAGCGGTGTGTGTGAGGTCAGTACAGGAGGAGTAGTGGTGTAATTACAGAGCAGTGTGTGTGTGAGGTTAGTACAGAGGAGTAGTGGTGTAATTACAGAGCGGTGTGTGCGGGGTCAGTACAGAGGAGTAGTGGTGTAATTACAGAGCGGTGTGTGTGCGGGGTCAGTACAGGAGGAGTAGTGGTGTAATTACAGAGCGGTGTGTGTGCGGGGTCAGTACAGGAGGAGTAGTGGTGTAATTACAGAGCGGTGTGTGTGAGGTCAGTACAGGAGGAGTAGTGGTGTAATTACAGAGCGGTGTGTGTGTGGGGTCAGTACAGAGGAGTAGTGGTGTAATTACAGAGCGGTGTGTGCGGGGTCAGTACAGGAGGAGTAGTGGTGTAATTACAGAGCGGTGTGTGTGGGGTCAGTACAGGAGGAGTAGTGGTGTAATTACAGAGCGGTGTGTGTGAGGTCAGTACAGGAGTAGTAGTGGTGTAATTACAGAGCGGTGTGCGGGGTCAGTACAGGAGGAGTAATGGTGTAATTACAGAGCGGTGTGTGTGAGGTCAGTACAGGAGGAGTAGTGGTGTAATTACAGAGCGGTGTGTGCGGGGTCAGTACAGGAGGAGTAGTGGTGTAATTACAGAGCGGTGTGTGTGAGGTCAGTTGAGGAGGAGTAGTGGTGTAATTACAGAGCGGTGTGTGTGAGGTCAGTACAGGAGGAGTAGTGGTGTAATTACAGAGCGGTGTGTGTGAGGTCAGTACAGGAGGAGTAGTGGTGTAATTACAGAGCGGTGTGTGTGAGGTCAGTACAGGAGGAGTAGTGGTGTAATTACAGAGCGGTGTGTGTGCGGGGTCAGTACAGGAGGAGTAGTGGTGTAATTACAGAGCAGTGTGTGTGTGAGGTCAGTACAGGAGGAGTAGTGGTGTAATTACAGAGCAGTGTGTGTGCGGGGTCAGTACAGGAGGAGTAGTGGTGTAATTACAGAGCAGTGTGTGTGGGGTCAGTGCAGGAGTAGTAGTGGTGTAATTACAGAGCGGTGTGTGTGTGAGGTCAGTACAGGAGGAGTAGTGGTGTAATTACAGAGCGGTGTGTGTGGGGTCAGTACAGGAGGAGTAGTGGTGTAATTACAGAGCGGTGTGTGTGAGGTCAGTAAAGGAGGAGTAGTGGTGTAATTACAGAGCGGTGTGTGTGGGGTCAGTACAGGAGGAGTAGTGGTGTAATTACAGAGCGGTGTGTGTGAGGTCAGTACAGGAGGAGTAGTGGTGTAATTACAGAGCGGTGTGTGTGGGGTCAGTACAGGAGGAGTAGTGGTGTAATTACAGAGCGGTGTGTGTGAGGTCAGTACGGGAGGAGTAGTGGTGTAATTACAGAGCAGTGTGTGCGGGGTCAGTACAGGAGGAGTAGTGGTGTAATTACAGAGCGGTGTGTGTGGGGTCAGTATAGGAGGAGTAGTGGTGTAATTACAGAGCGGTGTGTGTGAGGTCAGTACAGGAGTAGTAGTGGTGTAATTACAGAGCGGTGTGTGTGAGGTCAGTACAGGAGGAGTAGTGGTGTAATTACAGAGTAGTGTGTGTGAGGTCAGTGCAGGAGTAGTAGTGGTGTAATTACAGAGCAGTGTGTAGGGGTCAGTACAGGAGGAGTAGTGGTGTAATTACAGAGCGGTGTGTGTGAGGTCAGTACAGGAGGAGTAGTGGTGTAATTACAGAGCGGTGTGTGTGAGGTCAGTACAGGAGGAGTAATGGTGTAATTACAAAGCGGTGTGTGTGAGGTCAGTACAGGAGGAGTAGTGGTGTAATTACAGAGCGGTGTGTGCGGGGTCAGTACAGGAGGAGTAGTGGTGTAATTACAGAGCGGTGTGTGCGGGGTCAGTACAGGAGGAGTAGTGGTGTAATTACAGAGCAGTGTGTAGGGGTCAGTACAGGAGGAGTAGTGGTGTAATTACAGAGCGGTGTGTGCGGGGTCAGTACAGGAGGAGTAGTGGTGTAATTACAGAGCGGTGTGTGCGGGGTCAGTACAGGAGGAGTAATGGTGTAATTACAGAGCGGTGTGTGAGGTCAGTACAGGAGGAGTAGTGGTGTAATTACAGAGCGGTGTGTGTGAGGTCAGTACAGGAGGAGTAGTGGTGTAATTACAGAGCAGTGTGTGTGAGGTCAGTACAGGAGTAGTAGTGGTGTAATTACAGAGCAGTGTGTGTGAGGTCAGTACAGGAGGAGTAGTGGTGTAATTACAGAGCAGTGTGTGTGTGGGGTCAGTACAGGAGGAGTAGTGGTGTAATTACAGAGCGGTGTGTGTGAGGTCAGTACAGGAGGAGTAGTGGTGTAATTACAGAGCGGTGTGTGCGGGGTCAGTACAGAGGAGTAGTGGTGTAATTACAGAGCGGTGTGTGCGGGGTCAGTACAGGAGGAGTAGTGGTGTAATTACAGAGCGGTGTGTGTGAGGTCAGTACAGGAGGAGTAGTGGTGTAATTACAGAGCGGTGTGTGCGGGGTCAGTACAGGAGGAGTAGTGGTGTAATTACAGAGCGGTGTGTGTGAGGTCAGTACAGGAGGAGTAGTGGTGTAATTACAGAGCAGTGTGTGTGAGGTTAGTACAGAGGAGTAGTGGTGTAATTACAGAGCGGTGTGTGTGGGGGTCAGTACAGGAGGAGTAGTGGTGTAATTACAGAGCGGTGTGTGCGGGGTCAGTAGAGGAGGAGTAGTGGTGTAATTACAGAGCGGTGTGTGTGAGGTTAGTACAGAGGAGTAGTGGTGTAATTACAGAGCGGTGTGTGTGAGGTCAGTACAGGAGGAGTAGTGGTGTAATTACAGAGCAGTGTGTGTGAGGTTAGTACAGAGGAGTAGTGGTGTAATTACAGAGCGGTGTGTGCGGGGTCAGTATAGTAGGAGTAGTGGTGTAATTACAGAGCGGTGTGTGTGAGGTCAGTACAGGAGGAGTAGTGGTGTAATTACAGAGCGGTGTGTGTGTGGGGTCAGTACAGAGGAGTAGTGGTGTAATTACAGAGCGGTGTGTGCGGGGTCAGTACAGGAGGAGTAGTGGTGTAATTACAGAGCGGTGTGTGTGAGGTCAGTACAGGAGTAGTAGTGGTGTAATTACAGAGCGGTGTGCGGGGTCAGTACAGGAGGAGTAATGGTGTAATTACAGAGCGGTGTGTGTGAGGTCAGTACAGGAGGAGTAGTGGTGTAATTACAGAGCGGTGTGTGTGAGGTCAGTACAGGAGTAGTAGTGGTGTAATTACAGAGCGGTGTGCGGGGTCAGTACAGGAGGAGTAATGGTGTAATTACAGAGCGGTGTGTGTGAAGTCAGTACAGGAGGAGTAGTGGTGTAATTACAGAGCGGTGTGTGTGAGGTCAGTACAGGAGGAGTAGTGGTGTAATTACAGAGCGGTGTGTGTGGGGTCAGTACAGGAGGAGTAGTGGTGTAATTACAGAGCGGTGTGTGTGGGGTCAGTACAGGAGGAGTAGTGGTGTAATTACAGAGCGGTGTGTGTGGGGTCAGTACAGGAGGAGTAGTGGTGTAATTACAGAGCGGTGTGTGTGAGGTCAGTACAGGAGGAGTAGTGGTGTAATTACAGAGCGGTGTGTGTGAGGTCAGTACAGGAGGAGTAGTGGTGTAATTACAGAGCGGTGTGTGTGAGGTCAGTACAGGAGGAGTAGTGGTGTAATTACAGAGCGGTGTGTGTGAGGTCAGTACAGGAGGAGTAGTGGTGTAATTACAGAGCGGTGTGTGTGGGGTCAGTACAGAGGAGTAGTGGTGTAATTACAGAGCGGTGTGTGTGAGGTCAGTACAGGAGGAGTAGTGGTGTAATTACAGAGCAGTGTGTGTGGGATCAGTACAGGAGGAGTAGTGGTGTAATTACAGAGCAGTGTGCGGGGTCAGTACAGGAGTAGTAGTGGTGTAATTACAGAGCGGTGTGTGCGGGGTCAGTACAGGAGGAGTAGTGGTGTAATTACAGAGCGGTGTGTGCGGGGTCAGTACAGGAGGAGTAGTGGTGTAATTACAGAGCAGTGTGTGCGGGGTCAGTACAGGAGGAGTAGTGGTGTAATTACAGAGCAGTGTGTGTGGGGTCAGTACAGGAGGAGTAGTGGTGTAATTACAGAGCAGTGTGTGGGGTCAGTACAGGAGGAGTAGTGGTGTAATTACAGAGCGGTATGTGTGAGGTCAGTACAGGAGGAGTAGTGGTGTAATTACAGAGCGGTGTGTGCGGGGTCAGTACAGGAGCAGTAGTGGTGTAATTACAGAGCGGTGTGTGGGGGTCAGTACAGGAGGAGTAGTGGTGTAATTACAGAGCAGTGTGTGTGAGGTCAGTACAGGAGGAGTAGTGGTGTAATTACAGAGCGGTGTGTGTGAGGTTAGTACAGAGGAGTAGTGGTGTAATTACAGAGCAGTGTGTGCGGGGTCAGTACAGGAGGAGTAGTGGTGTAATTACAGAGCAGTGTGTGTGGGGTCAGTACAGGAGGAGTAGTGGTGGAATTACAGAGCGGTGTGTGCGGGGTCAGTACAGGAGGAGTAGTGGTGGAATTACAGAGCGGTGTGTGTGGGGTCAGTACAGGAGGAGTAGTGGTGGAATTACAGAGCGGTGTGTGTGAGGTCAGTACAGAGGAGTAGTGGTGTAATTACAGAGCAGTGTGTGTGAGGTCAGTACAGGAGTAGTAGTGGTGTAATTACAGAGCGGTGTGTGTGGGGTCAGTACAGGAGGAGTAGTGGTGTAATTACAGAGCGGTGTGTGTGGGGTCAGTACAGGAGGAGTAGTGGTGTAATTACAGAGCGGTGTGTGTGAGGTCAGTACAGGAGGAGTAGTGGTGTAATTACAGAGCGGTGTGTGTGGGGTCAGTACAGGAGGAGTAGTGGTGTAATTACAGAGCGGTGTGCGGGGTCAGTACAGGAGGAGTAGTGGTGTAATTACAGAGCGGTGTGTGCGGGGTCAGTACAGGAGGAGTAGTGGTGTAATTACAGAGCGGTGTGTGTGAGGTCAGTACAGGAGGAGTAGTGGTGTAATTACAGAGCGGTGTGTGTGGGGTCAGTACAGGAGGAGTAGTGGTGTAATTACAGAGCGGTGTGTGTGGGGTCAGTACAGGAGGAGTAGTGGTGTAATTACAGAGCGGTGTGTGTGAGGTCAGTACAGGAGGAGTAGTGGTGTAATTACAGAGCAGTGTGTGTGGGATCAG
Organism: Pseudophryne corroboree; assembly: GCF_028390025.1. Lineage (NCBI taxonomy): Eukaryota > Metazoa > Chordata > Amphibia > Anura > Myobatrachidae > Pseudophryne > Pseudophryne corroboree. Next base: position 159,493,044 of record NC_086455.1, on the reverse strand, counting down.
TACAGGAGGAGTAGTGGTGTAATTACAGAGCAGTGTGTGTGTGGGGTCAGTACAGGAGTAGTAGTGGTTTAATTACAGAGCAGTGTGTGTGTGGGGTCAGTACAGGAGTAGTAGTGGTGTAATTACAGAGCGGTGTGTGTGAGGTCAGTACAGGAGGAGTAGTGGTGTAATTACAGAGCGGTGTGTGCGGGGTCAGTACAGGAGGAGTAGTGGTGTAATTACAGAGCGGTGTGTGTGAGGTCAGTTGAGGAGGAGTAGTGGTGTAATTACAGAGCGGTGTGTGTGAGGTCAGTACAGGAGGAGTAGTGGTGTAATTACAGAGCAGTGTGTGCGGGGTCAGTACAGGAGGAGTAGTGGTGTAATTACAGAGCGGTGTGTGTGAGGTCAGTACAGGAGGAGTAGTGGTGTAATTACAGAGCGGTGTGTGTGAGGTCAGTACAGGAGGAGTAGTGGTGTAATTACAGAGCGGTGTGTGTGGGGTCAGTACAGGAGGAGTAGTGGTGTAATTACAGAGCGGTGTGTGAGGGGTCAGTACAGGAGGAGGAGTGGTGTAATTACAGAGCGGTGTGTGTGGGGTCAGTACAGGAGGAGTAGTGGTGTAATTACAGAGCGGTGTGTGTGAGGTCAGTACAGGAGGAGTAGTGGTGTAATTACAGAGCGGTGTGTGTGGGGTCAGTACAGGAGGAGTAGTGGTGGAATTACAGAGCGGTGTGTGTGAGGTCAGTACAGGAGGAGTAGTGGTGGAATTACAGAGCGGTGTGTGTGAGGTCAGTACAGGAGGAGTAGTGGTGGAATTACAGAGCAGTGTGTGTGGGGTCAGTACAGAGGAGTAGTGGTGTAATTACAGAGCGGTGTGTGTGAGGTCAGTACAGGAGGAGTAGTGGTGTAATTACAGAGCGGTGTGTGTGAGGTCAGTACAGGAGGAGTAGTGGTGTAATTACAGAGCGGTGTGTGTGAGGTCAGTACAGGAGGAGTAGTGGTGTAATTACAGAGCGGTGTGTGTGGGGTCAGTACAGGAGGAGTAGTGGTGGAATTACAGAGCGGTGTGTGTGGGGTCAGTACAGGAGTAGTAGTGGTGTAATTACAGAGCGGTGTGTGTGAGGTCAGTACAGGAGGAGTAATGGTGTAATTACAGAGCAGTGTGTGTGAGGTCAGTACAGGAGGAGTAGTGGTGTAATTACAGAGCGGTGTGTGTGTGGGGTCAGTACAGAGGAGTAGTGGTGTAATTACAGAGCGGTGTGTGCGGGGTCAGTACAGGAGGAGTAGTGGTGTAATTACAGAGCGGTGTGTGTGGGGTCAGTACAGGAGGAGTAGTGGTGGAATTACAGAGCGGTGTGTGTGGGGTCAGTACAGGAGGAGTAGTGGTGGAATTACAGAGCGGTGTGCGGGGTCAGTACAGGAGGGGTAATGGTGTAATTACAGAGCGGTGTGTGTGAGGTCAGTACAGGAGGAGTAGTGGTGTAATTACAGAGCGGTGTGTGTGGGGTCAGTACAGGAGGAGTAGTGGTGTAATTACAGAGCGGTGTGTGTGTGGGGTCAGTACAGGAGGAGTAGTGGTGGAATTACAGAGCGGTGTGTGTGAGGTCAGTACAGGAGGAGTAGTGGTGTAATTACAGAGCGGTGTGTGTGAGGTCAGTACAGGAGGAGTAGTGGTGTAATTACAGAGCGGTGTGTGTGGGGTCAGTACAGGAGGAGTAGTGGTGTAATTACAGAGCGGTGTGTGTGAGGTCAGTACAGGAGGAGTAGTGGTGTAATTACAGAGCGGTGTGTGTGGGGTCAGTACAGGAGGAGTAGTGGTGTAATTACAGAGCGGTGTGTGCGGGGTCAGTACAGGAGGAGTAGTGGTGTAATTACAGAGCGGTGTGTGTGAGGTCAGTACAGGAGGAGTAGTGGTGTAATTACAGAGCGGTGTGTGTGAGGTCAGTACAGGAGGAGTAGTGGTGTAATTACAGAGCGGTGTGTGTGAGGTCAGTACAGGAGGAGTAGTGGTGTAATTACAGAGCGGTGTGTGTGAGGTCAGTACAGGAGGAGTAGTGGTGTAATTACAGAGCAGTGTGTGTGAGGTCAGTACAGGAGGAGTAGTGGTGGAATTACAGAGCGGTGTGTGTGAGGTCAGTACAGGAGGAGTAGTGGTGTAATTACAGAGCAGTGTGTGTGAGGTCAGTACAGGAGGAGTAGTGGTGTAATTACAGAGCAGTGTGTAGGGGTCAGTACAGGAGGAGTAGTGGTGTAATTACAGAGCGGTGTGTGTGAGGTCAGTACAGGAGGAGTAGTGGTGTAATTACAGAGCGGTGTGTGTGGGGTCAGTACAGGAGGAGTAGTGGTGTAATTACAGAGCGGTGTGTGTGCGGGGTCAGTACAGGAGGAGTAGTGGTGTAATTACAGAGCGGTGTGTGCGGGGTCAGTACAGGAGGAGTAGTGGTGTAATTACAGAGCGGTGTGTGTGAGGTCAGTACAGGAGGAGTAGCGGTGGAATTACAGAGCGGTGTGTGTGGGGTCAGTACAGGAGTAGTAGTGGTGTAATTACAGAGCGGTGTGTGTGAGGTCAGTACAGGAGGTGTAGTGGTGTAATTACAGAGCGGTGTGTGTGAGGTCAGTACAGGAGGAGTAGTGGTGTAATTACAGAGCGGTGTGTGTGGGGTCAGTACAGGAGGAGTAGTGGTGTAATTACAGAGCGGTGTGTGTGAGGTCAGTACAGGAGGAGTAGTGGTGTAATTACAGAGCGGTGTGTGCGGGGTCAGTACAGGAGGAGTAGTGGTGTAATTACAGAGCGGTGTGTGTGGGGTTAGTATAGTAGGAGTAGTGGTGTAATTACAGAGCGGTGTGTGTGAGGTCAGTACAGGAGGAGTAGTGGTGTAATTACAGAGCGGTGTGTGTGAGGTCAGTACAGGAGGAGTAGTGGTGTAATTACAGAGCGGTGTGTGTGAGGTCAGTACAGGAGGAGTAGTGGTGTAATTACAGAGCGGTGTGTGCGGGGTCAGTACAGGAGGAGTAGTGGTGTAATTACAGAGCAGTGTGTGTGGGATCAGTACAGGAATAGCAGAGGCAGAGTGACAGCTTTGTAGTAGTGTAGCTCTGGCTATGGGACACTGGGAGGAGTAGTACGGGTGTATAGAAGAGTGTGTGGGATCAGTACAGGAATAGTAGAGGTAGTGACAGCTTTGTAGTAGTGTAGCTCTGGCTATGGGACACTGGGAGTAGTAGTACGGGTGTATAGAAGAGTGTGTGGGGTCAGTACAGGAATAGCAGAGGCAGAGTGACAGCTTTGTAGTAGTGTAGCTCTGGCTATGGGACACTGGGAGTAGTAGTACGGGTGTATAGAAGAGTGTGTGGGGTCAGTACAGGAATAGCAGAGGCAGAGTGACAGCTTTGTAGTAGTGTAGCTCTGGCTATGGGACACTGGGAGTAGTAGTACGGGTGTATAGAAGAGTGTGTGGGGTCAGTACAGGAATAGCAGAGGCAGAGTGACAGCTTTGTAGTAGTGTAGCTCTGGCTATGGGACACTGGGAGTAGTAGTACGGGTGTATAGAAGAGTGTGTGGGGTCAGTACAGGAATAGTAGAGGTAGTGACAGCTTTGTAGTAGTGTAGCTCTGGCTATGGGACACTGGGAGTAGTAGTACGGGTGTATAGAAGAGTGTGTGGGGTCAGTACAGGAATAGTAGAGGTAGTGACAGCTTTGTAGTAGTGTAGCTCTGGCTATGGGACACTGGGAGTAGTAGTACGGGTGTATAGAAGAGTGTGTGGGATCAGTACAGGAATAGCAGAGGCAGAGTGACAGCTTTGTAGTAGTGTAGCTCTGGCTATGGGACACTGGGAGTAGTAGTACGGGTGTATAGAAGAGTGTGTGGGATCAGTACAGGAATAGCAGAGGTAGAGTGACAGCTTTGTAGTAGTGTAGCTCTGGCTATGGGACACTGGGAGTAGTAGTACGGGTGTATAGAAGAGTGTGTGGGGTCAGTACAGGAATAGCAGAGGCAGAGTGACAGCTTTGTAGTAGTGTAGCTCTGGCTATGGGACACTGGGAGTAGTAGTACGGGTGTATAGAAGAGTGTGTGGGATCAGTACAGGAATAGCAGAGGTAGTGACAGCTTTGTAGTACTGGGAGGAGTAGCTGTGGGAGTAGCGATGTTTATCGGAGATCGGCATTGTTGAGACTCTTTCTGTGGTTGTTGATGATGATGATCGTGTGCTCAGTGTTTCAGGATGGCCCCCCGCTGCCCCCCTCCAAGGCCCAAGCAGCGCAGCTGTCTGTCCCCCCCGGTCAGTACTCCTATAAACTCTCCATCCTTCGGCTGCTGAAGAACCCAAACTTTGTTTTGCTGGTGGTATCATATGGTGAGTATGACAGTATGGGGGTGCGTATGTGGGGGTGGGGGGTCGGGGGTTTTATGTCCATAGCTTTACACAATAGTTCCTCCACCAATGCCAGAGTTCCCTTTGATGTTCTGCACAAATACGTTTCTTGCTTGCTGTGATTTGGGGTAAAGTTTTTGTGATCAGTCGTTTTACCCCTTCATTCAAAACTGTTTAAGTTTCTCCAGAAGCAATATATTCATTTTATGTTTGGCCACTGCACGCTGCCATATCTCTCAGAATGTGCCACACTCGGTTGATATACACTATTAAACGCCCATATATCACTGTTATGTGACTGGCCCATGACTGGGTGTGTAAGGGTCGCTGCTTCCGTCCACTGTTAGGACGTTGCGAGTTCCCGTGTTCTGTGTTGTCACCATGTAATCTGTCATTTCAGGGCTAAACACAGGAGCCTTTTACTCCCTGTCCACCTTACTGAACCGCATGGTGACAGAACATTACCCGGTAAGTGTCCCCTGCCCTATGTGGGTGTCCCTGTGAGTGTGCCGGTCTTCTCACAGCCTCCATCTCTGCGTAGGGCGAGGAGGTGAACGCCGGACGCATTGGTCTGACCATCACCGTGGCCGGGATGTGCGGAGCGCTGATCACTGGATTCTGGCTGGACAGAACAAAGACGTACAAGTGAGTGTGATTGTGACATGAGCGCTGTAAGTGTCCACCCTGCCAGGGACTCACTCCTCCCTCTCCCTCAGGCAGACCACCCTGGTGGTGTACATCTTCTCGCTGGTGGGAATGGTGGTCTTCACCTTCACCCTGGATCTTGGCTACCTGTGGGTCGGCTTCATTACTGCCGGATGTCTGGGGTGAGTACACTATAGGTGCATAATAATCCTGTGTGAGTGACTGTGTGCCCGGCGGGACCCCTGTGTGAGTGACTGTGTGCCCGGTGGGGCCCCTGTGTGAGTGACTTTGTGCCCGGCGGGACCCCTGTGTGAGTGACTTTGTGCCCGCCAGGACCCCTATGTGAGTGACTGTGTGCCCGGCGGGACCCCTGTGTTAGTGCTGACTTTGTGCCCGGCGGGGCCCCTGTGTGAGTGACTGTGTGCCCGGCGGGGCCCCTGTGTGAGTGACTGTGTGCCCGGTGGGGCCCCTGTGTGAGTGACTGTGTGCCCGGCGGGACCCCTGTGTGAGTGACTGTGTGCCCGGCGGGACCCCTATGTGAGCGGCTGTGTGCCCGGCGGGACCCCTGTGTGAGTGACTGTGTGCCCGGCGGGACCCCTATGTGATAGGCTGTGTGCCCGGCGGGGCCCCTGTGTGAGTGACTGTGTGCCCGGTGAGGCCCCTGTGTGAGTGACTGTGTGCCCGGCGGGGACCCTGTGTGAGTGACTTTGTGCCCTGTGGGGCCCCTGTGTGAGTGACTTTGTGCCCGGCGGGACCCCTGTGTGAGTGACTGTGTGCCCGGTGGGACCCCTTTGTGAGTGACTGTGTGCCCGGCGGGGCCCCTGTGTGAGTGACTGTGTGCCCGGCGGGGCCCCTGTGTGAGTGACTGTGTGCCCGGCGGGACCCCTGTGTGAGTGACTGTGTGCCCGGTGGGGCCCTTGTGTGAGTGACTTTGTGCCCGGCGGGACCCCTGTGTGAGTGCTGACTTTGTGCCCGGCGGGGCCCCTGTGCGAGTGGCTGTGTGCCCGGCGGGACCCCTGTGTGAGTGACTTTGTGCTCGGTGGGGCCCCTGTGTGAGTGACTGTGTGCCCGGCGGGACCCCTGTGTGAGTGCTGACTTTGTGCCCGGCCAGGACCCCTGTGTGAGTGACTTTGTGCCCGGCGGGACCCCTGTGTGAGTGACTGTGTGCCCGGCGGGACCCCTGTGTGAGTGACTTTGTGCCCGGCGGGACCCCTGTGTGAGTGACTTTGTGCCCGGCGGGACCCCTGTGTGAGTGACTGTGTGCCCGGCGGGACCCATGTGTGAGTGACTGTGTGCCCGGCGGGACCCATGTGTGAGTGACTGTGTGCCCGGTGGGGCCCCTGTGTGAGTGACTTTGTGCCCGGCGGGACCCCTGTGTGAGTGCTGACTTTGTGCCCGGCGGGGCCCCTGTGTGAGTGACTCTGTGCCCGGCGGGACCCCTGTGTGAGTGACTCTGTGCCCGGCGGGACCCCTGTGTGAGTGACTTTGTGCCCGGCGGGACCCCTGTGTGAGTGACTGTGTGCCCGGCGGGACCCCTGTGTGAGTGACTCTGTGCCCGGCGGGACCCCTGTGTGAGTGACTCTGTGCCCGGCGGGACCCCTGTGTGAGTGGCTGTGTGCCCGGCCAGGACCCCTGTGTGAGTGACTTTGTGCCCGGCGGGACCGCTGTGTGAGTGACTTTGTGCCCGGCGGGACCCCTGTGTGAGTGACTGTGTGCCCGGCGGGACCCCTGTGTGAGTGACTCTGTGCCCGGCGGGACCCCTGTGTGAGTGACTCTGTGCCCGGCGGGACCCCTGTGTGAGTGGCTGTGTGCCCGGCCAGGACCCCTGTGTGAGTGACTTTGTGCCCGGCGGGACCCCTGTGTGAGTGACTTTGTGCCCGGTGGGGCCCCTGTGTGAGTGACTGTGTGCCCGGCGGGACCCCTGTGTGAGTGCTGACTTTGTGCCCGGCCAGGACCCCTGTGTGAGTGACTTTGTGCCCAGCGGGACCCCTGTGTGAGTGACTGTGTGCCCGGCGGGACCCCTGTGTGAGTGACTCTGTGCCCGGCGGGACCCCTGTGTGAGTGACTCTGTGCCCGGCAGGACCCCTGTGTGAGTGGCTGTGTGCCCGGCCAGGACCCCTGTGTGAGTGACTTTGTGCCCGGCAGGACCCCTGTGTGAGTGACTTTGTGCCCGGCGGGACCTCTGTGTGAGTGATTTTGTGCCCGGCAGGACCCCTGTGTGAGTGACTTTGTGCCCGGCAGGACCCCTGTGTGAGTGCTGACTTTGTGCCCGGCGGGACCCCTGTGTGAGTGCTGACTTTGTGCCCGGCGGGACCCCTGTGTGAGTGACTACCCTCATCCCTTCACCTGACGCCCCCTGTCCTGCACCTGTAGTCCTGGGTGTTTGGGGCGATACATTGGGAAGAACAGACAATTGGGATCTTCTCCACCAGGTTCTTCATGACCGGATATCTCCCGCTGGGATATGAGTTTGCAGCAGAACTAACGTATCCGGAATGTGTGGGAACTTCGTCAGGACTTCTCAATGTGTCCGCGCAGGTGAGTGCTCATGTAGAAACGTCAGAAATCTGCTTATGGGGGGAACTGATGGTTGCGGGTCACGTTGTAACCTATTCAGGATCACTGCTCAGGGGTCATTGAAACCACAGTGCTACTGAGACCTTGCAGAGCACACAGTACAGGTGCCATTGTTTGCCTTCTCCACTCCCAGCTGATGCTGCACAGTGGAAAGTAGCGGCTGGATGCAAAGCCGCCTGTCTGGTTCTCCCTTAGTGATCTAACATACTGATATCACTTGCAGTAAAAGATCTACAAAAGTGGACGAGATATTCAGGGAGTATCTAATCTATCTATATGTATATGTATGTATGTATATATATATATATATATATATATATATATAATATTATAATATGTATGTGTATAATATGTCAATTACATCAGTCCTTGTCCCAGTGGAGCTTACATTCTGTATTCCCCGCACACAGACACGCAGGGGTTAATTGTAGTCAGCAGCTGGTTCTGCCACCAGTTTATGTTTGGCTTGTGGGAGGATACTGGGAGGTAACCCACCACGGACTCTGCTGTATGTGATGTGACGCCGGCTGGTTGTGTCACTGTTTCCATTTTGCCGTCCGTGACTTTGCGGCTCTTGGTTGCAGTAATAACTGGACATTTAAAGGGACACAAAGTATAATTCCAAAGCTGCCAGTACTGGCCCCATATATACCACATGATTTCTCCCAGGTGCAAATCAGCCCTTAAGTCTCCCGGGCCAGGACCCTGAGCCCCTCCTCAACTTATCAGGGTGAGGAAGGAGACACCCCCTTTCCCCTTCACCAGTGGTAATATTAAGGCCTTGAGTCCAACACGTAGTGAACCATCGGTCGTTAATTGTTTAAATCCATTGGTAGGAAACCATATATGCTTTTAGCCAGTAAAGGTTTTGCGTAAGCACAGATCTCAGCCATATATCTGTCACTGCCGCTGTAGCGCTGTGCAGAGAATATTTTGGTTATTTACATCGGTGCCTTTTGTCAGGCTGTATGTGTCTAATATGCCATGGCAGAAGAGTTATTAGCACCATGGATAAATACCCTTACATGGGTAACATTCATAGATTATATCCCTAGTAAGGGTATGTATCAGTAGTCTCCATGACACTTCTGTACAGGTATTACAGCCGCCCGGCCACTGTGTATTACTAGGAACCATGTGCTTTGGATAACTGACTTATTGCACCGTTATACTCCGTCTATATGCTGCATATGCCGCAGCTTTGGGGCTATGCTGGAAGAGTCGCAGGAAAGTCGGACTGTTTGGCCGCATCCTCTTCTCGCTGTCAGAACTGTGGACGCCATAAGCTGGCTTTGGGCCTAATTCTTAGCGCAGACATGATGATTTTACATAGGTCTCTGATGTTTGCAGTACTGCCCATTTGCAGAACAGGTCCTGCGTCGTTGCTTGCAGATCCCCCTAAGCCCCAGAATGATTGACAGGCTGCGTCCGTTTGGGAGCGGGGAGGCGGTGGCGACCGTTTAGCAAAATGTGGGCCTCCTGTGACATTTGCATATTTTCGCACAGCAGCTGCGTTCATAGATACGGCTGCTATACGAGTTGCGTCCGTCCACGCATCAGGCCCCCCCACGCGGATGTACCTGGAGTGCTCTCTGGCATTGCACTATTGACCACTACTGATAAAGGTTAAATATTAATGCCCCTATCCCCTCCCTGTGATCTTCTGCTCTGTGTCCCCGGTTGCCTATTATTTAAATAAATAAAAACAACTCACTACAGTGGAAACCCCCGTGACACTCACATGGCTGGGAATCCGCTTTTCCTGTGGGATACAATGTGTAGCTCCCGGGTCTGTGTCACAGCAGTGTAAGGGTTAAAGGTCTAACATTCCATAAACTCTGAGGACAATAAATCACTTTGTACTAAAAGGATTCCGATGAGGGATTTACCCCATTGCAGGGAGGAAGGGAAAATGCAGCTTTTGGGTCTAAATCAGAGGTGGATGAAAATCCTGTTGCAGTTGCGAATGTGTATGTAGTGGATCTGTGATAATACACTAATGTTGCAGCCGCCGGCATTTGTACAGACCCGATCACTGCTGACTCCTCCGATCCACCACTTGGGTATAAAACGCACCATCCAGATGCACATTGGTGACACCATGAAACGTCTGAGCAACCGTATGCTCGCTCAAAACATCCATCGCAACTAAGCCGCCGGAGCCTTTACAACTGCGTACAAACAAGCAGGCTGTGACGCGCCCACAGAGTGATCACGACACACTCACGGTCCGCAACTATCAATTACTCTGCGTCCAAATCCACACTGCAACCGGAAAAACATTGGTCAACTGCGACAAAGCAGAGCAATGTTCTGCAGATCACTAGAGAGATCCGTAATGTAATAATCTGCAGAATATATCACTATGTATCTGTCGGGGTAGATGGGACAGAGCAATGTTCTGCAGATTGCTAGAGAGGTCCGTAATGTAATAATCTGCAGAATATATCACTATGTATCTGTCGGGGTAGATGGGACAGAGCAATGTTCTGCAGATTGCTAGAGAGGTCAGTAATGTAATAATCTGCAGAATATATCATTACGTATCTGTCAGAGGGTAGATGTGATAGAGCAATGTTCTGCAAATCCCTAGAGGGGTGGCGCTCGTTATCCCGGCTATCGGGATTCTGGCGCTCAGCATACCGGCCGCCGGGATACGACAACTATTTTCCCTCTTGGGGTGTCCACGACACCCCTGGAGGGAGAATAAATAGTGTGGCGTACGTAGCGCGCCACCGTGCCTGCAGCGTGGTAAGCCTGCAAGGAGCTCTTTTGCGCTCGCCCCGGTGCAGGCGGTAGGGATCTCGGCGCTGGTATACTAGGCGCCGAGATCCCGACAGCCGGCCAGGCATAGTAGACCACCCTAGAGAGTTCAGTAATGTAATCTTCAGAATATACCGCTCTCTGTCAGGGGTAGATGGGACAGAGCAATGTTCTGCAGAGATGTCAATAACTAATAATCTGCAGAATAGATCACTATGCGTCGGTCAGGGGGTAGATGGGACAGAGCAAGGTTCTGCAGAGATGTCAATAACTAATAATCTGCAGAATAGATCACTATGCATCGGTCAGGGGGTAGATGGGACAGAGCAGTGTTCTGCAGAGAGGTCAGTAATGTAATATTCTGCAGAATAGATCACTATGTCTGTCGGGGGTAGATGGGACAGAGCAAGGTTCTGCAGAGATGTCAATAACTAATAATCTGCAGGATATATCACTATGCATCGGTCAGGGGGTAGATGGGACAGAGCAGTGTTCTGCAGAGAGGTCAGTAATGTAATATTCTGCAGAATAGATCACTATGTCTGTCGGGGGTAAATGGGACAGAGCAAGGTTCTGCAGAGATGTCAATAACTAATAATCTGCAGGATATATCACTATGCATCGGTCAGGGGGTAGATGGGACAGAGCAGTGTTCTGCAGAGAGGTCAGTAATGTAATATTCTGCAGAATAGATCACTATGTCTGTCGGGGGTTAATGGGACAGAGCAAGGTTCTGCAGAGATGTCAATAACTAATAATCTGCAGGATATATCACTATGCATCGGTCAGGGGGTAGATGGGACAGAGCAGTGTTCTGCAGAGAGGTCAGTAATGTAATATTCTGCAGAATAGATCACTATGTCTGTCGGGGGTAGATGGGACAGAGCAAGGTTCTGCAGAGATGTCAATAACTAATAATCTGCAAGATATATCACTATGCATCAGTCAGGGGGTAGGTGGGACAGAGCAATGTTCTGCAGAGAGGTCCGTAATGTAATATTCTGCAGAATAGATCACTATGCATCGGCCAGGGGGTAGATGGGACAGAGCAAGGTTCTGCAGAGATGTCAATAACTAATAATCTGCAGGATATATCACTATGCATCAGTCAGGGGGTAGGTGGGACAGAGCAATGTTCTGCAGAGAGGTCCGTAATGTAATATTCTGAAGAATAGATCACTATGCATCGGCCAGGGGGTAGATGGGACAGAGCAAGGTTCTGCAGAGATGTCAATAACTAATAATCTGCAGGATATATCACTATGCATCAGTCAGGGGGTAGATGGGACAGAGCAATGTTCTGCAGAGAGGTCCGTAATGTAATATTCTGAAGAATAGATCACTATGCATCGGCCAGGGGGTAGATGGGACAGAGCAAGGTTCTGCAGAGATGTCAATAACTAATAATCTGCAGAATAGATCACTATGCATCGGTCAGGGGGTAGATGGGACAGTGCAATGTTCTGCAGATCACTAGAGAGGTCAGCGGATCATACAAGCATGCAGCCAGCGTCTGTCTACACCAGGCGCGCCATGCAGCATTAGCATAGTATCGCACAGCCACTGTGTCAACCTCTGAACAATAATATATTACTAGTACAGAGACCCAGCATATACCACTGCTCCATCCTATCCCGCCAGACCATAGAGGATTATTATATAGATCTTTAAAACAACATGTCTCCCAAACCTAGAAGTCCGTACAGAATAAGATATCGAGCTAATAACTACCAGAGAAAATCTGGATAGATATCCCTCCAGTTGGCACCGCAGTCTCTCAGTCCCGCTGGCACCCCACGCCTGTACCTCCTGTATCACTATGTGATGCATAATCCAACTAGCAACCTGCCGGAATTACAGATCACTGTTCCATATTTATAAAACCCTTTGTCCAGGATAAAACACACAGTGCTTGCAGATTATTCCCTGCAGCCTCTGAGGCTAATTGAATCTGCTTCAAAGTGATGATCCGCCCTGGCAATAAGGGTGGAGGCGAGTTTGGGGTGTCAGGAACTTTGCCTGGAGCAGAGACTATAGGGACTGGAGTATTAATCACAAAGGACATTGGCGATCTCTGCAGATGCTGTATACGGGATGTCGGAACGTTCTGCTGCAGCAATTTCCTCTGTATGGCTTCTTCTGTCTTGCTGGTCCGCAGTCTTCAGGGGGCTGCGTACCCTTATCTCGGGAGCCGTTGCTGGGACTTGGACGTGCCGCCATCGTTTCCTGGCCTGAGTGACAATTGGCCTTATTGCATATTTTCATCATTATCGTTTATTTGTAAATCGTCACAAAATTCTGCAGCGCCGGTTCATAGACGAGGTGCAGACGTGAGACCGGGCGGTGGGGGAGAGGAAGAGGTAGCTGATGTCTCAGAGAAGGGAGTTAGGGTTAGGTACCACCCCATGGAGGATGAGGCTGCGGGGAGGGAGGGTTAAGGTTAGGGGGCCATGTGGGGAATGTAAGTAGTATACTTACCTTCCCCTGTCAGGATTCCGATCTGTACTGGTGTATATAGTGCAGCATCATTGCCTGCCCATTACAGATATACAGCATGTACATATATGAAAAAAAAAGTGTAAACAAGCTCTGCTACCTTTTTAACACAGTAACCAATTTAGAAATGTGCATATATTACAATTAAAGTGCTATAGTTAATACAGTCACAAATTAAGTGAGTTGTGCAAATATTCAAATTATGTGCAAAATTATGTAACAAGTGCAAATAGAAGACTACAATTGTTAAATTAATAGTAGTACAGTTGTTGGCACTCCAAACGTAAGTGGCCGCTACAAAAGTCCTCAAATTGACTTTTATATTTCCAAAAGTCCTAAGAAAGTGTTGCAAAGTGGTAGAACTCCGCGCCTTCAGTGCTTTAACAACACAAAATCCTTAAGTGATCACATATATATATGCGTACCAAACATAGGTAGAATACAGGCTCGTAGCTGTGTCTTTTGTTACGAAGCCCTTCCTCCTCTTCAGTACGGCTGTTCTCCGCCAACGGTGTTTAGCAAAAGCAAATAGAGGTATTGGGGATCATTCCGAGTTGATCGCTAGCTGAAAATGTTCGCTGCGCAGCGATGATGCAAAAAACGGCACTTCTGCGCATGTGGCGCAATGTGCACACGCAACGTACTTTCACAACGGCCGATGTAGTTTTACACACGGTCTAGCGAAGCTTTTCAGTCGCACTGCTGGCCGCAGAGTGATTGACAGGAAAGGGGCATTTCTGGTTGTCAACTGACCGTTTTCAGGGAGTGATCGAAAAAACGCAGGCGTGCCAGGAAAAACGCAGGCGTGGCTGGGCGAACGCAGGGCGTGTTTGTGACATCAAAACAGGAACTGAACTGTCTGAAGTGATCGCAAGCGCTGAGTAGGTCTGGAGCTACTCTGAAACTGCACACTTTTTTTCGTAGTCGCTCTGCGATCCTTTCGTTCGCACTTCTGCTAAGCTAAAATACACTCCCAGTGGGCGGCGGCTTAGCGTTTGCACGGCTGCTAAAAACAGCTAGCGAGCGATCAACTCGGAATGACCCCCATACAAATAAAGTGCAATGTGAATAGGGCTTTTATCAGCTTAAGGCCACCCTTGGCCCATAGCTTATATATATATATATATATATATATATCTATCTATCCAGCAGCAGGACTTCCAGAGACCCGCCAGCTTCTATGTAAGTAGCTACCCCCCATAACTGGGCTTTTAACTAGTATGTCATAATTACTGTAGTGAGCGTTTCTGTGTTTGGGGCGTTATTCTGTCCCCATTATTCTAGTTACTGTCCGGCACAATGTTCCGCTCAAATTACACTGCCTGGGTCTGTTTCTCTGTCATTTACAATTCACTGGATGTTTAATCACCCATAAGATGTAATCATTGCCTAACCCGCCTCACTCTGGGTGGCGGAATGACTGTTCCACATGACACATCTCACTGTTTAATTGATGAGTTGTATTTAAATGGCAACAAACTTGTTTTTACAAACTTCTAACATCAATGAAGTCCGGGGATGCGACGCTTCCTGGGGTGGGGAATTCTGATCTGCGGCACGTCGGCTATGGGTAAAGGCAGTGATAACGGAAGCGTCCAGCTGTACTGCCGCACACAGCAGGACAACTGGAAAAGAAAAATGATTTTTGCTTGATAGAATTGTCAACATAGCTGGGAACAATGCATTGCAGGGCTTGTAGAAATCCTGATCGCCTGCGGAGTAATGTCCCATGAACAATCAGGACCCTGTGTGTTATTTCCGTGGCACAGGGAACTTCCTGCCACTAGGTCATTGTAGTTCTTCTGTTGCAACGGAACGGAATCTGCAAAACAATCGTATAGAACAGTTTCTGCCGCGGAGCGTGTTTGTGTTTGCAGTTCCCATTATGTCGTTCTTGAGCAATGAAGCCGTCCACATAATGGGGGTCATTCCGAGTTGATCGCTAGCTGCCGTTGTTCGCAGCGCATCGATCAGGCTAAAAATCGGCATTTCTGCGCATGCGTATGCACCGCAATGCGCAGGCGCGTCGTACGGGTACAATGAGCATCGTGGGTTTGCACAGAGTGTAACCAACATTCCAGTCGCACGGACGAACGCAGGAAGATTGACATGAAGTGGGCGTTTCTGGGTGTCAACCGACCGTTTTCAGGGAGTGCTTAGAAAAACGCAGGGGTGGCAGAAAAAACGCAGGCGTGGCTGGGCGTTCGCTGGGCGGGTGTGTGACGTCAAAAGCCGTCCCTCCGTCGTTAGAATCAACGCACACGAAGAGTAACTACAGGGCTGGTCTTGTTTTGCACAAAAAGATTTTGCAGGCGCTCTGCTGCACAGGCGTTCGCACTTCTGCAAAGCGAAAATACACTCCCCGGTGGGCGGTGACAGTGCGTTTGCACGGCTGCTAAAGACTGCTAGCGAGCGATCAACTCGGAATGACCCCCAATGGCTGCTGTCGGTGCAAGCGACAGGTGAGCTTTAAAGATTTTTGTATGGCTGCAAATGCGTTGCATTCTAGTGCCTTCATCTGTAGCTGAAGTGCGACAACAAAAGGCAGCCACTGCGCATCCAAATAACTTTACTGGGTACATTTACAAAGCGGTGGTTGTGCAAGCTGCTGCCTCTTGGTGTGTTTTATCCCCGCAATTTAAAACTGCTGTGGTATTACGAGCAAGATAAACTAGGCAAAGAGGCTCACACTTCAGTTATATTTACAGACAGGGGATGTTCATCATGAAAATATACACTATAAAAGTCCAACGCGTTTTATAGAGCGATCCACAGTTTCATCAGAGAGGTTGGTGGGTGCCTCATGTGAGTGGCTGGGGAGCCATGTAATGGGAGTGGCTTGGGCTGATGACAATTTGCATACCCTGAGTGACCATGGGGGTCATTCCGAGTTGATCGCTCGCTAGCAGTTTTTAGCAGCCGTGCAAACGCTATGCCGCCGCCCACTGGGAGTGTATTTTAGCTTAGCAGAAGTGCGAACGCATGTGCAGCCGAGCTCTGCAAAACCCGTTTGTGCAGTTTCAGAGTAGCTCTGAACCTACTCAGCGCGTCCGATCACTTCAGCCTATTCCTGTCCGGATTTGACGTCATACACCGGCCCAGCCACGCCTGCGTTTTTTCAGACACGCCTGCGTTTTTGCAAACTCTCCCTGAAAACGGTCAGTTGACACCCAGAAACGCCCCCTTCCTGTCAATCTTCTTGCGGCCGCCAGTGCGAAGGAAAATTTTGCTAGAACCTGTGCACAACCACAAAGAGCTTTGTACCCATACGTCGCGCATGCGCATTGCGGGGCATACGCATGCGCATAAATGCCGTTTTATCACCTGATCGCTGCGATCAACTCGTCATGACCCCCCATGTCAGAGCTGTAGTGTTGTATATAGTATAGAATCCTCCTATTTGCTGTATAACTAGAAATTTGAATAGCCAGGTTGCAATATACGTTTTGCATGTGCCTGATTAATAATGTCTTTGTTGTACCCTTGTCATTCGGTTCATGTACAGCCCCGGGAATGAAAGACGACACCTTTACAATCCATATTTACCGGCTGCCATAACTCCAACCTACTGAAATATCCCAATTGCAGAATGTTCTGTACTAATGGATGCACAGTACAACTGCTCGCACTGTGCACGTTGGTTTTGCCATTACTTTTCTTCAGGTTTCAGAGCTGCACTGTAGGGACTAGTGTTCAGTAATGATTAATAGATTTACCTTACAATCCTGTTCAGTGCAAATAATATGATGGGGATTGATCCATGCAAACGGTCAGTGTACAACGTGCTTAGATGAACCAGCCCAACAGCAGCGTGTCCCTGAATATTGTGTTCCTACACCAAAAGTAAATAAACTGCTCGGTGGAACTAGTCCCTTTTCCTGTGGGGAGTGATGTAATCGGATATTAGCACTGTTGGTTATAAATATACCTGGTTATACTCTTTATCAGCTCACTATATATGTATAAATACACGGTCCCCAGCACTAGGGTACTGCTGGCATTAATAAAATAGATGATGGTATGGTCCTAATTCCAAGCCGTAACCGTGGCACCTTACAGACATCCACAGTAATGCTAAAAGCTTTAAGCTGTTGCTATTCCAAGTACTGTGCCTGATATTCTTGTGCCTCACCTGGATTCATGTATGTATGTCTTTGTTTGCACATGTCTCTTTCTTACAGGTGTTTGGACTAATATTTACCACAGCCCAGGGACAGATACTGGAAAAATTTGGGGTCCAGGCTGGGAACATTTTACTCTGCTGCTTCCTGCTGGTGGGCGCAGTTATTACAGGTACCTTTCTCTTCTGTATACCCCACTGTTCATCAGACACCAGGTGTCACCCCTCCCCGACCTGTACCTGGGTGTTGTGGTTCATCAGCATCACAAGGAAATGAGAAGCTATGTACACATTGGGGTTCAGTCCCTTGTTATGCTATCTGCTCCTGTGCGTGGCAGGGTACCATTCTTCCCTCTACTCCTGTGCGTGGCAGGGTGCCGTTCTTCCCTCTACTCCTGTGCGTGGCAGGGTGCCGTTCTTCCCTCTACTCCTGTGCGTGGCAGGGTACCGTTCTTCCCTCTACTCCTGTGCGTGGCAGGGTGCCGTTCTTCCCTCTACTCCTGTGCGTGGCAGGGTGCCGTTCTTCCCTCTACTCCTGTGCGTGGCAGGGTACCGTTCTTCCCTCTACTCCTTGCGTGGCAGGGTACCGTTCTTCTCCCTACTCCTGTGCGTGGCAGGGTGCCGTTCTTCCCTCTACTCCTGTGCGTGGCAGGGTGCCGTTCTTCCCTCTACTCCTGTGCGTGGCAGGGTGCCGTTCTTCCCTCTACTCCTGTGCGTGGCAGGGTGCCGTTCTTCCCTCTACTCCTGTGCGTGGCAGGGTGCCGTTCTTCCCTCTACTCCTGTGCGTGGCAGGGTGCCGTTCTTCCCTCTACTCCTGTGCGTGGCAGGGTGCCGTTCTTCCCTCTACTCCTGTGCGTGGCAGGGTGCCGTTCTTCCCTCTACTCCTGTGCGTGGCAGGGTACCGTTCTTCCCTCTACTCCTGTGCCTGGCAGGGTACAGGTCTTCCGTCTGCTCCTGTGCGTGGCAGGGTGCCGTTCTTCCCTCTACTCCTGTGCGTGGCAGGGTGCCGTTCTTCCCTCTACTCCTGTGCGTGGCAGGGTGCCGTTCTTCCCTCTACTCCTGTGCGTGGCAGGGTACCGTTCTTCTCTCTACTCCTGTGCGTGGCAGGGTAGTTCTTCCCTCTACGTGGCAGGGTACAGTCCATGGTTCTTCTGTCTACTCCTGTACGTGGCATGGTACAGTCCTTCGTTCCTCCGTCTACTCCAGTACGTGGCAGGATACAGTCCCTTGTTCCTCCGTCTACTCCAGTACGTGGCAGGATACAGTCCCTCTTTCTTCCGTCTGCTCCTAGTACGTGGCAGGGTACAGTCCCTCGTTCTTCAGTCTACTCCAGTACGTGGCAGGGTACAGTCCCTCGTTCTTCCGTCTTCTCCACAGTCCCTTGTTCTTCCGTGTACTCCAGTACGTGGCAGGGTACAGTCCCTCGTTCTTCCGTCTACTCCAGTACGTGGCAGGGTACAGTCCCTCGTTCTTCCTTCTGCTCCTAGTACGTGGCAGGGTACAGTCCCTCGTTCTTCAGTCTACTCCAGTACGTGGCAGGGTACAGTCCCTCGTTCTTCCGTCTACTCCAGTACGTGGCAGGGTACAGTCCCTCGTTCTTCAGTCTGCTCCTAGTACGTGGCAGGGTACAGTCCCTCGTTCTTCAGTCTACTCCAGTACGTGGCAGGGTACAGTCCCTCGTTCTTCAGTCTACTCCAGTACGTGGCAGGGTACAGTCCCTCGTTCTTCAGTCTGCTCCTAGTACGTGGCAGGGTACAGTCCCTCGTTCTTCAGTCTACTCCAGTACGTGGCAGGGTACAGTCCCTCGTTCTTCAGTCTACTCCAGTACGTGGCAGGGTACAGTCCCTCGTTCTTCCGTCTGCTCCTAGTACGTGGCAGGGTACAGTCCCTCGTTCTTCAGTCTACTCCAATACGTCAAAAAGGAAGGGCGCCTCCCTGAGCCTATGTTGAAACGCTGCCCGCTGCTCTCAAAGGAATAGGGTATTAGCAATCCCTAAACAAATGAAAACCAAAAAAAGACTAAACAAGAGAGCGCAGGCAGACTTAACAAAAGTTCACAATTTATTAAAACAGTGATCACAGAATATGATAATATTAAGATAATTAAGAATTGATTCCGTACTACAACTCCATAAATTCCACACAGTCCAGTGCACTAATATACTGGTATAATGACGATATGAAGTAATCCTAAAATTTTTAGCAGCTGGTGTTTAAGTGCTGAGAATCTGGATATTATCCATATAACAGTCTCGTATTGATTTGTTCAAATGAAAGTCACATGTATACAAAGTCAGTGCACTGTTGATTATGGATTAAATATCTGTGAGTTACCTCCAATGGACATAGCACCAGTTCCGTTTGATTTAGTATATCCTCATATAGGAAAATGACGCTTACCGCTTCCTTGATGTGAGTATAGCACTCGCGAGTGCTCGGGTCTCTGCTTGTTCCAGCGGCTGTATCCACTGCTCTCTACTTACTAAGTCGTGTCAGACTCCTAACTGCTCACCGCTCCTACGGATCATCTGACGGTGCTGTAATTAACCGAAGTGCCGTTGATCCAAGGAGATGAGCTGACAGCCACGGTCCCCGTATTGCAGACGGGACCAGTGCAGGTGGCTTTATTCGGGCAGATTTAGACCCGACAGTAGAAATGAGCTGGCAGCCACGGTCCCCGTGATACAAAAGGGACCAGTGCAGGAGGCTCTGCTCGGGCAGATTTTTACCCGACAGTGGAGTAGAGCTGGAACAGGTGAAGTCCGTGAGAGGTGGAAGTGGTTGGATGAAAAGTAGTCGGATCCTATAGCAGCCCTGACGCGTTTCTCGACCGGCACAATCTGGTCGTTTCCTCAGAGGGTTATAATGATCCTATCCTGCTGGTTCCTCATATTTAAAGGACTCCTAGGACGGTCATTAGTACAGGCACCTGGAAGGCACCTGTTCAGATCATTAGTGAACGTGTGTGCAGGTGGAGTTACAATCGGCTCCACAGACAAATCCAGCAGTCTTAAATAAGCATCTCTAAACATACTAATTCCTAACTCAACCGAATAACATACCAAAATTCAAATTCAAATAACTTTCTTATATATTTCTGATATTTCTATTATTATTATTATTGTTTCTTAGCGGAGCGGGAGACAGCAACATAGTACTCTCAATATAATTGCTTATAATCCAAATTACATAGGGTAGATAAATCATACCACTGCAACGATTATTAATATGATCTGACTGTTCCAATATTAAACCATATTTGATGTATTGATCAGTACTACTGAATTTTATATATCTATATGGGATATTCCCACTCGAATTGATCTAATTATATCTCATAGAATAGGGAGAAATCCATAAGCATTCCCTATGAATAAACATAAATATGTAATAAATAATAAATTTAAATTTAACTAAAACCAATTATATATAGAAAACATATACCACTCATTAATAAATATAAATAGTTATACATATTAGTATAGTCCGCTAAGAAACAATAATAATAATAATAATAATAATAATAATAGAAATATCAGAAATATATAAGAAAGTTATTTGAATTTGAATTTTGGTATGTTATTCGGTTGAGTTAGGAATTAGTATGTTTAGAGATGCTTATTTAAGACTGCTGGATTTGTCTGTGGAGCCGATTGTAACTCCACCTGCACACACGTTCACTAATGATCTGAACAGGTGCCTTCCAGGTGCCTGTACTAATGACCGTCCTAGGAGTCCTTTAAATATGAGGAACCAGCAGGATAGGATCATTATAACCCTCTGAGGAAACGACCAGATTGTGCCGTCGAGAAACGCGTCAGGGCTGCTATAGGATCCGACTACTTTTCATCCAACCACTTCCACCTCTCACGGACTTCACCTGTTCCAGCTCTACTCCACTGTCGGGTAAAAATCTGCCCGAGCAGAGCCTCCTGCACTGGTCCCTTTTGTATCACGGGGACCGTGGCTGCCAGCTCATTTCTACTGTCGGGTCTAAATCTGCCCGAATAAAGCCACCTGCACTGGTCCCGTCTGCAATACGGGGACCGTGGCTGTCAGCTCATCTCCTTGGATCAACGGCACTTCGGTTAATTACAGCACCGTCAGATGATCCGTAGGAGCGGTGAGCAGTTAGGAGTCTGACACGACTTAGTAAGTAGAGAGCAGTGGATACAGCCGCTGGAACAAGCAGAGACCCGAGCACTCGCGAGTGCTATACTCACATCAAGGAAGCGGTAAGCGTCATTTTCCTATATGAGGATATACTAAATCAAACGGAACTGGTGCTATGTCCATTGGAGGTAACTCACAGATATTTAATCCATAATCAACAGTGCACTGACTTTGTATACATGTGACTTTCATTTGAACAAATCAATACGAGACTGTTATATGGATAATATCCAGATTCTCAGCACTTAAACACCAGCTGCTAAAAATTTTAGGATTACTTCATATCGTCATTATACCAGTATATTAGTGCACTGGACTGTGTGGAATTTATGGAGTTGTAGTACGGAATCAATTCTTAATTATCTTAATATTATCATATTCTGTGATCACTGTTTTAATAAATTGTGAACTTTTGTTAAGTCTGCCTGCGCTCTCTTGTTTAGTCTTTTTTTGGTTTTACTCCAATACGTGGCAGGGTACAGTCCCTCGTTCTTCCGTCTTCTCCACAGTCCCTTGTTCTTCCGTGTACTCCAGTACGTGGCAGGGTACAGTCCCTTGTTCTTCCGTGTACTCCAGTACGTGGCAGGATACAGTCCCTCTATCGTCCGTCTACTGCATTACGAGGTAGAGTACAGTCCCTCGATCTTCCGTCTACTCCATTACGAGGCAGGGTACAGTCCCTCGATCTTCCGTCCACTCCATTACGAGGCAGGGTACAGTCCCTCGATCTTCCGTCTACTCCATTACGAGGCAGGGTACAGTCCCTCGATCTTCCGTCCACTCCAGTACGTGGCAGGGTACAGTCCCTCGATCTTCCGTCCACTCCAGTACGTGGCAGGGTACAGTCCCTCGATCTTCCGTCCACTCCAGTACGTGGCAGGGTACAGTCCCTCGATCTTCCGTCCACTCCAGTACGTGGCAGGGTACAGTCCCTCGATCTTCCGTCTACTCCATTACGAGGCAGGGTACAGTCCCTTGTGATGTCAGATGAGAATAGATTGTATTCGATACGTGACTTTTTTTATATCTACAGTATATTTATATAACGCTCTCTCTATATATTATAACACCTTTCTGTGGTTTATCTGCCTTGCAGGATTTATTAAGCCGGACCTACGTAGACTGAGAGCCAATCAGGAGGCAATACACACTGTAAGTATAGGTTTGTCAGCCCTCATGGTGTCTGGGTAACAGCTATCAGTAATGAATACAGTTTCATTTAGGCCGCCTGTTTCTGGCAGTTGTGGAACTACAAGTTTCAACATGCTCTACTGTGACTTGCAGCTCCACCACAACTGGATAATCTCATATGAGCGGCTCACTGTGTGATGGTGAAGGGGACAACCACGTCACTCTGGTCTCTGACCCTGCAGCCGTGACCCTATGTAGAAATCCAGGCTGGGGCACTTTGCAGCACAAGGTTGTTGCAGGAAAACATTTATGTGTTGGAAGGTGCCGGGCCCTCAGCGTGCGCAGCGAGGGCCGGTCAGCAGGGCCCCGACCTCACGTTACTGGAGAAAATACCTCTATGCCATAAGAAATGTATGCATGATATTGGCACTGGTGACCTGCGTCCAACTGCAAGGGAGGCCTGTGTACCTGACATTAGAGTGTAAGCTTCTCTGCAGCATAGAGTGATCTGATGGAATACACATTGTATGCAGTACAGCAGACTTAGGGGGTCTATGTACTAAGCTTTGAACAGAGATAAAGTACCAGCCAATCAGCTCCTGTCATATTACAGGTGGTGTTTGAAAAATGACAGCTAGAAGCTGATTGGTGCTTTTTCTCCGGCCACTTTATCTCTCTCCAAGACTTAGCAAATAGACCCCTACGTTACCGCTATATAAATAACGCGCATATATCACTGCATATGACAGATGTGTATGCTATAGAAAGTGGACAATAAAAAGTTCCAAAGTAGGAATCGGACCATTTTAGAACTGGTGCATTGTCATCGTGTGCGGTATC
Organism: Pseudophryne corroboree; assembly: GCF_028390025.1. Taxonomy (NCBI): domain Eukaryota; kingdom Metazoa; phylum Chordata; class Amphibia; order Anura; family Myobatrachidae; genus Pseudophryne; species Pseudophryne corroboree. The sequence continues at coordinate 159,469,945 of NC_086455.1, read as the reverse complement.
CTCACCGGGCACTACGATCACTCTGCTAGGCTCCACCATAGATTATCATTAGTATATGAAGCCCCTCTGTCCGATAGCTCTGGCGAGTGCATATCTAGAGCCAAGGTGAGTTAGTCAGGTCTAGAGCGCCCTCTGGTGACGGCCACTGTTGTTGCAGCCCCTGGTGGATGGCTGCGCTCTGGACATCCGTTATGGCTCAGCATGTCCTCAGTCAGGTAAGTGCCGTGTGCAACACCCAGTGTCGGTGCTATGTGGGATCTGGTGCTTTCAGTGCTACCGGCCAAGGAACCCTTTTCTGTCCACGCTCTTGTTTTCTCTGGTGCAGCACAATGGTGGGGATCATTGGGAGGAGGCGGTGAGGCCGGTACTGCTGTCTTAGGTCCGTATGCCTCCTCCACCCGGTACACTAGATAACGATGGGCACTCTTAACATAACCCAACGAGGCATCAGTCTGTAACGGGAAGGCTACGGCAGTACTTATAACCCCGTGCCTCCTTTCCTGCATGCTTGGTGTGGGGGCAGCTCTGTAGATAGACGGTGAGGGGCAGCTAGGAGTGGGAGCGGTTATGACGCCTCTTTTCTTACCCAGGGGCCAGTAAAGCAGCACTTGGACACGGCTGAGGCTCCAGACCCTCTCCTTTCCCAGGACCACTCTAACTGAACCTCACCCCCCCACTCCTTGGAAGCTGTTGATGCCACGGGAACCATCCTGGCACCATAGACCGGGCTCAGGGCTTGTGAACCAAAGACGGGAGTGGCAGACGCTCAGGGACCTGCTGCAGAGTATTGTTGGTGCCATATGCAGAGACGAAAAAATGGTTTTGCTTTTTTTTTTTCTGTTTTATTTAAAATAAAAACCTTGTAGTGAAAAGAAGCAGAGAATGGTGTCTTATTATTTAATGGTCCTTCTGTGACATATTCCGGAGCATGAGACCGCTGGACCGGGGTGTAACGAGCGTCACGTTTCAATTGGATTCTTAAGCTCATGTGCTGTGTCCATCTTTCCCCAGGGGTCCCATCAGTTCCTCTTTTTATTAGTGGAAGTCGGGGGCTCCTGCACGGCCTCCAGATACTGGTACCCTATCAGCATGCCAAGGATGGAGAAGCCTGAGGGGGATAGAGGACACACAATAGTCCTGTATGTTTCCATCACACTGATAAATATTCCTACTTTTATTATATTATCCATCTACAGATTTGAATCTGGACTGATTGACATTTAATAAGTATATTGCTATTTTTTTATATATATATTATACACTTCTTAATATCAATCTGATTTCCTTATCCATAAGTATGTATTATGTTACTGGAGACCTGTGTGCTACTGCAGAACTGATGTATAGGGGAACCCAGGAGCTGGGATACTCTTTGGCCAAACAGAGGATAATGGGGGTAATTCAGAGTTGATCGCAGCAGAAAATTTGTTAGCAGTTGGGCAAAACCATGTGCACTGCAGGTGGGGCAGATGTAACATGTGCAGAGAGAGTGAGATGTGGGTGGGATGTGTTCAAACTGAAATCTAAATTGCAGTGTAAAAATAAAGCAGCCAGTATTTACCCTGCACAGAAACAAAATAACCCACCCAAATCTAACTCTCTCTGCACATGTTACATCTGCCGCACCTGCAGTGCACATGGGGGGTAATTCAGACCTGATCGTAGCAGCAAATTTGTTAGCAGTTGGGCAAAACCATGGTGGTCATTCCGAGTTGTTCGCTCGCTAGCAGTTTTTAGCAGCCGTGCAAAACGCGATGCCGCCTCCCACTGGGAGTGTATTTTAGCTTAGCAGAAGTGCGAACGAAAGGTTTACACAGTGGCAGCAAATTATTTTTGTGCAGTTTCAGAGTAGCTCAAAACCTACTCAGCGCTTGCGACGACTTCAGACTGTTCAGTTCCTGTTTTGACGTCACAAACACGCCCTGCATTCGCCCAGCCACGCCTGCGTTTTTTCGAACTCTCCCTCAAAACGGTCAGTTGACACCCAGAAACGCCCACTTCATGTCAATCACTCTGCGGCCAGCAGTGCGACTGAAAAGCTTCGCTAGACCCTGTATGAAACTACAACATTCGTTGTAATAGTACTTAGCGCGTGCACATTGAGCCGCATACGCAGAAGTGACTTTTTTTGCCTCATCACTGCACAGCGAATGAATGCAGCTAGCGATCAACTCTGAATGACTCCCCATGTGCGCTGCAGGTGGGGCGATGTAACATGTGCAGAGAGAGTTAGATTTGGGTGGGTTATATTGTTTCTGTGCAGGGTAAATACTGGCTGCTTTATTTTTACACCGCAATTTAGATTTCAGTTTGAACACACCCCACACAAATCTAACTCTTTCTGCACATGTTACATCTGCCCCCCTTCCTGCAGTGCACATGGTTTTGCCCAACTACTAACAAATTTGCTGCAGCAATCAACTCTGAATTACCCCCAAAGATCTTACATGAACCAGGTTCTCACAGCCGTCTCCACTAATACTGGGACTTACACCAGACCCTGCCCTGGGTGCTAGAGATGCATCTGAAACGATCGTCCCTTCTATGTCAGCATGCTAAGATTGAGCACTGAAGTCTGCCAACACTCCCCATGATATGGAACCGGTGCCTGTGAACCCATCGTGCACCCTAACACCCAGCATCTCACTTACTGTTTGGCGGGCTCCAGAATAAGAGTGGGGGGAGGCTTTGAGTCTACAATGCCTACTTCCTGCAGGGAGGTCCGGGTAATGGACAGGGGGGGGGGGGGGGGGGGGGGGGGGGTTCGTGAACTGAGCATTTTCTGTTGCTCACGGCAACAGCTTGCTCTTACGTTGGGCTGGCCCTGGATGCTGGGTGGAGCACCTATCAAAAAGGCCCTAGCAAAAGGAGTGATGTAACCCACTAAGCCAGAGGTTCTCAAATGCATCCTCAAGGCACCCAAACAGGCCAGGTTTTAGGTATAGCCATGGCTCAGCACAGATAGTAAAATCAAATTAACTGAGGTGCTAAGTAAGTCACCTGTGGCCAAGCATCAATAAATTTAAAACCTGGAGCGTTGGGGTGCCTTGAAGACGCGTTTGAGAACCTCTGCACTAAGTTCTTTTAACCCTTGCAATCAGGCTGGGTCAGTACACAATACCACTAAGCACACCTCCTCATTAATAACTCCCTATAGAGTGTAAGCCTGTGAGCAGGGCCCTCCCACCTCTGTCTGTTACTACCCAGTTTGTTTTGTTACTAAGGGTCTAATTCAGACCTGATTGTTGTTGTGCGAAATTGCACAGTGGCTGTTTATCAAACGACTGCGCATGCGCACAGAACATAATGCGCAGGCGTGAGGCCAAACTGCGAAAGAACCCTGCGTCTCTTTTGATCGCTAGGCGAACGCAGGCTGAATGACAGGAATGGGCTTTTGGGGGTGGTAACTGGCTGTTTTCTGGGCGTGTCAGGAAAAACTCAGGCGTGCCCAAACGTTTTCAGGGCGGGTGTGTGACGTCGGCTCCGGCCCCGATCAGCCTGCTTCTGTTGCAGTGTAGGAGTAAGTCCTGGGCTACGCACAGACTGGAAAAACCATTCGATGGTGAGGGAGTTGTGAACGGATTTGCAGCTGACCGCGTTTGCAAAGCTTTTTCGCACGGGGCGGATTTCCACTCTATCTGGGCGGCGACTATCCGATAGTAGACCTCTACAAATTCACAGCGGAGCAATCAGATCTGAATTAGGCCCTATGTTCCCAACTGTAAACCTCATTGGAATAAGCTGGCGCTATATAAATGTTAATGAATGATCTCAGTAACCAATGGGCCTAAATCAGTTGTGGACACAGATCGGAAGTGTCTATTGGTTTTGCCCGTTAGCAAACAAATTTGCTGCTGCGGTCAGATCTGAATTAGACCCTGTGTACGCAGGTCCTTTCCCAGACACTCCAATGACACCCATTTCCACGTGTGTGCTAAGACACTTTCCAGTTACACCGACTACAATCTGCATACAGTTCTTGGTGTGTGCACCTGAAATTGCACCTGCGACTCACTGGGGAGGCCCGCTCAGAGCAACTTCACTACATGTGCAGCATTAACTAAAAAAAATCACTCCACTCGTACACCTCTGCGTGAGGCCCAGTGTGCAAACGGCCAGCAATGAGCTCCACACGGATGTACAGTATGTAGAGATAGACACACACGTGGGGGTAGGTCTCTGGTTAATAGTTGCCTCACTACCTCTCTAGAGAGCAGACACCAGCACTGTACATGTCACATCACAGACAATAAAGACCAGGAGCCAACATTACCACGGGAAGGGAGGAACCTTATATTAAAATGACTCACTTGCAACCATCAACGGTGCCATGACTCCGATCGTCATCAGTGCGGTGTGGTAGATCCATACCTCAGACACAAAGTGCGCTAGTGCCATGATGAAAGTGCACAGGGTGATGTGATAGAGCCTGCGGAGGGGGGAAGAGACTGTGAGATGTGAGCTCCAGCATAAAGACTGGGGGATACTGGGGCATAGTGATAGAGAGGCCATTAGGTCTGACAGGTAAGAACCTACGTCTTATTCTGAATATCAATAGCGCAGGCACAGCGAATCAGAGAGGAAAGCAATGTCCAGATCCCAAACGTACGAGCCTGCAGACCATTCACTGAGGAGGAGAGGAAGCAGAATGAGACGACAGGGGGTTCCTATAGCATTACACGCACACATTCAGCAACATATCGCCCGTCAGGGGCTACAGCCACATACGCATTCGCCCCCAATTATGCAGGGAAACACTCACCCGATATTGGGGTTGCACGTACCTTGGCTCGGCCTCCCCGTATACAGCTTGTCACTCAGGAAACTGTGGTCCCGGAAGCTCTGCAGGGTGTTTCCCGCTGCAATAATGGAAACCATCATCAACCAACTGCGCAGCACAGCGAGAAAACGGCTCATCCTGGACACGTCTGTAGAGGAACCTCAGCAGGTTCTGCGTTACCTAGAAGCACAATCACATCCTGACCTGTGGCACGTTCCTCCTAGTGGGAGATGTTATAATCATTTACCCAGAGATCACCAGATAATAACACATGACGGCAACTTCCAATACCCCTCCTCACGGTGCCCCCAACATCTCTCACACTCCACTTACTGCCCCTACTCGCATACATATATACAACATTGTCCTCCTCCTCCTCAACCATGCTGCCCCTAACATCCCCCCCCCCCACACACATACTGCCTTTCTCCACATACTGACCCCACACTATCCCCCTCTGCACATACTGCCCTCACACTATCCCCCTCTGCACATAGTGCCACCACACTATCCCCCTCTGCACATAGTGCCACCACACTATCTCCCTCTGCACATACTGCCCTCACACTATCCCCCTCTGCACATACTGCCCCCACACTATCCCCCTCTGCACATACTGCCCCCACCTGCACATACTGCCCCCACACTATCCCCCTCTGCCCTCAACATCTCTCCCTCTCCACTTATTGCTCCTACTCCACATACTGTCCCCAAACTATCCCCCTCTGCACATACTGCCCTCAACATCTCTCCCTCTCCACTTATTGCCCCTACTCCACATACTGGCCCCACATTGTCCACTTCCTCAACTATGCTGCCCCAAACGGTTTACCCCTCCACACATACTGCCTTACCTCCACACACTGCCCCCACACTATCTCCCTCTGCACATACTGCCCTCACACTATCTCCCTCTGCACATACTGCCCCGAACATCTCTCCTCCACTTATTGCCCCTATTGCACATACTGGCCCCACATTGTCCCCCTCCTCGCCCATGCTGCCCCCAACATTTCTCCCCCCTACACATATTGCCCCAATTACACATACTGGCCCCTCGGTTGAGTCTAGGTTCTGTCCCCCTCACTGCACATACTGCCCCAACACTACCTGCCCTCCACATTTCTCCCACTCCACATATTGCCCCAACTTCATACTGTACTCCTCTGCACATACTGCCCCACCACTGTCCCTTACCACCCCCGCTGCACATACTGCCTCAGCACTCACTGTCCCCCATGCACATACTCCCTCAACACTAACCCCACCTAAACATACTGCCCCCACACAGTCCCCCCTGGATAATGCCCCAACACTAACCCAGCCTTCACATACTGCCCCAACACTAACCCCAACTCCCCATACTGTTACCTGGTGTATATACAAAGCCCTCACCTGCCGAACATCGTCTCACCTGATAGGACCGCCCTCTCTCCCACACGTGTTACTTTTCTGTATTCCTATTGGTTTGGAAAGAGTGGTGCCGTAGCTTCCATGGACGAATCAATGTAAAGCTCCCAAACTAGACCACGCCCACATAGCAAGCTTCATGAAGGGCGGAGAGCGGGACGCCATATTGAAGGTGGCAATTGTGTGCTTAAGATGACGGAGATGACGTTAGAGATGGGAGGGACGAGTTTGGTTGTTGTGGTAACGGGAGAAGCTGATAAGTCTCCTTAATTCTGGAGGTAATGCATGTTCCTGTGCCCCGAGAACCTGCTGACCCGATGTGCCCCGCAAAGGAGAATGATGGCGACACCGGGTGAGACTAACAACGCTTCCAGATCCTGTGTCTCAGCCCCGTATTCTGGGGATCAATATGTAACAGTGCCAGATCTTGGGGATCCCTATGTCACGGTCCCAGATCCTGGGGATTCCTGTATCACAGTCCCAGATCCTGGTGATCTCTGTGTCACAGTCCTGTATCCTCGGGATCCTTATGTAACAGTCCCAGATCCTCGGGAGATCCCTATGTAACAGTCCCAGTTCTTCGGTAAATACCTACGTAACAGTCCCACATCTTGGGGATCCCTATGTCACAATCTCTCATCCTGGGGATCTGTACGTAACAGTCCCGCACCCTGAGGATCCCTACATAATAGTCCCGCACCCTGGGGATCCCTGCGTAGCAGTCCCGTACCCTGGGGATCCCTGCGTAGCAGTCCCGCACCCTGGGGATCCCTGCATAGCAGTCCCGCACCCTGGGGATCCCTGCGTAGCAGTCCCGCACCCTGGGGATCCCTGCGTAGCAGTCCCGCACCCTGGGGATCCCTGCGTAGCAGTCCCGCACCCTGGGGATCCCTGCGTAGCAGTCCCGCACCCTGGGGATCCCTGCGTAGCAGTCCCGCACCCTGGGGATCCCTGCGTAGCAGTCCCGCACCCTGGGGATCCCTGCGTAGCAGTCCCGCACCCTGGGGATCCCTGCGTAGCAGTCCCGCACCCTGGGGATCCCTGCATAGCAGTCCCACACCCTGGGGATCCCTGCATAGCAGTCCCGCACCCTGGGGATCCCTGCGTAGCAGTCCCGCACCCTGGGGATCCCTATGTAACAGTCCCACATATGAGCATCCCAATGTAACAGTCCCACATCCTGGTGATCCCTATGTAACAGTCCCGCACGCTGGGGATCCCTATGTAACAGTCTCGCACGCTGGGGATCCCTGTGTAACAGTCCCGCACGCTGGGGGTCCCTATGTAACAGTCCCGCACGCTGGGGGTCCCTATGTAACAGTCCCGCACCCTGGGGATCCCTATGTAACAGCCCCGCACACTGGGGATCCCTATGTAACAGTTCCGCACCCTGGGGATCCCTTTGTAACAGTCCCGGATTGCGGGGATCTCTATGTCACAGTTCCACATACGAGCATCCCTATATAACAGTCTCATCCTGGGGATCCCTATGTAACAATCCCGGATAATGGGGATCCCTATGTAACAGTCCCACACCCTGGGGATCCCTATGTAACAGTCCTTGACCCTGGAGATCCCTGTGTAACAGTCCTTGACCCTGGGATCCCTATGTCACAGTCCCGCACCCTGGGGATCCCTATGTAATAGTCCCGTACCCTGGGGATCCCTAAGTAACAGTCCCGTACCCTAGGGATCCCTAAGTAACAGTCCCGTACCCTAGGGATCCCTAAGTAACAGTCCCGCACCCTGAGGATCCCTATATGACAGTCCCGCACCCTGAGGATCCCTGTGTGACAGTCCCGCACCCTGAGGATCCCTATGTGACAGTCCCGCACCCTGTGGATCCCTATGTGACAGTCCCGCACCCTGTGGATCCCTATGTGACAGTCCCGCACCCTGTGGATCCCTATGTGACATTCCCGCACCCTGTGGATCCCTATGTGACAGTCCCGCACCCTCAGGATCCCTATGTAACAGTCAACAGTCACGCATCCTGGGGATCCCTATGTAACAGTCTCGCATCCTGGGGATCCCTGTGTAACAGTCTCGCATCCTGGGTATCCCTATGTAAAAGTCTCCCATCCTGGGGATTCCAATGTGACGGTCTCGCATCCTGGGGATCCCTGTGTAACAGTCTTGAATCCTGGGATAAGGTCTCTTTACAGCTAGGGGCCCCTGAGCAATACAATAACCCCAGACCAATCCAGTCATTGTAAATCTGGCAGAGTGAGGCTCAGGAAGATCAGGCTTTTACCTGTCTATGAAAGTGTCTCATTGGCTGGTTCAGTAAATGACTGTGGTGTCTGTTACCATACAGTGAATACTCCTGTATCCTGTGGACGGGAGGCTCGCGGAAAGTTCCCATCCTGCTCTTCCATGCAGAGGCGATTCTGACCAAGGAGCTGTCACTGCGCGTGGTTGGAGGTAAGAACTACAGAGCATTTATATCCGGTGTCTCAGTGGTGGAGCAAGAGGGGGGAAAACCAGAGTCATACAACAGCACGGAGTGTAATATACTGATATAGTATGTGTGTGAGAGGGAGCATAATCTGACAGTGCTCACCAGACCATGCAGCCCTCCTCTTCCTCACATATACTGATATAGTATGTGTGTGAGAGGGAGCGTGATCTGACAGTACTCACCAGACCAGGCAGCCCTCCTCTTCCTCATATATACTGATATAGTATGTGTATGAGAGGGAGCATGATCTGACAGTGCTCACCAGACCATGCAGCCCTCCTCTTCCTCATATATACTGATATAGTATATGTGTGAGAGGGAGCGTAATCTGACAGTGCTCACCAGACCACGCAGCTCTCCTCTTCCTCATATATACTGATATAGTATATGTGTGAGAGGGAGCGTAATCTGACAGTGCTCACCAGACCATGCAACTCTCCTCTTCCTCATATATACTGATATAGTATGTGAGGGAGCGTGATCTGACAGTGCTCACCAGACCATGCAGCCCTCCACTTCCTCATATATACTGATATAGTATGTGTGTGAGAGGGAGCGTGATCTGACAGTGCTCACCAGACCATGCAGCCCTCCTCTTCCTCATATATACTGATATAGTATATGTGTGAGAGGGAGCGTAATCTGACAGTGCTCACCAGACCACGCAGCTCTCCTCTTCCTCATATATACTGATATAGTATATGTGTGAGAGGGAGCGTAATCTGACAGTGCTCACCAGACCATGCAACTCTCCTCTTCCTCATATATACTGATATAGTACGTGAGGGAGCGTGATCTGACAGTGCTCACCAGACCATGCAGCCCTCCACTTCCTCATATATACTGATATAGTATGTGAGTGAGAGGGAGCGTGATCTGACAGTGCTCACCAGACCATGCAGCTCTCCTCTTCCTCATATATACTGATATAGTATGTGTGTGAGAGGGAGCGTAATCTGGCAGTACTCACCAGACCATGCAGCCCTCCTCTTCCTCATATATACTGATATAGTATGTGTGTGAGAGGGAGCGTGATCTGACAGTGCTCACCAGACCATGCAGCCCTCCTCTTCCTCATATATACTGATATAGTATGTGTGTGAGAGGGAGCGTGATCTGACAGTGCTCACCAGACCATGCAGCCCTCCTCTTCCTCATATATACTGATATATATGTGTGTGAGAGGGAGCGTGATCTGACAGTGCTCACCAGACCATGCAGCCCTCCTCTTCCTCATATATACTGATATAGTATGTGTGTGAGAGGGAGCGTGATCTGACAGTGCTCACCAGACCACGCAGCCCTCCTCTTCCTCATATATACTGATATAGTATGTGTGTGAGAGGGAGCGTAATCTGACAGTGCTCACTAGACCACGCAGCTCTCCTCTTCCTCATATATACTGATATAGTATGTGTGTGAGAGGGAGCGTAATCTGACAGTACTCACCAGACCATGCAGCCCTCCTCTTCCTCATATATACTGATATAGTATGTGTGTGAGAGGGAGCGTGATCTGACAGTACTCACCAGACCATGCAGTTCTCCTCTTCCTCATATATACTGATATAGTATGTGTGTGAGAGGGAGCGTGATCTGACAGTGCTCACCAGACCATGCAGCCCTCCTCTTCCTCATATATACTGATATAGTATGTGAGGGAGTGTGATCTGACAGTGCTCACCAGACCATGCAGCCCTCCACTTCCTCATATATACTGATATAGTATGTGTGTGAGAGGGAGCGTGATCTGACAGTGCTCACCAGACCATGCAGCCCTCCTCTTCCTCATATATACTGATATAGTATATGTGTGAGAGGGAGCGTAATCTGACAGTGCTCACCAGACCACGCAGCTCTCCTCTTCCTCATATATACTGATATAGTATATGTGTGAGAGGGAGCGTAATCTGACAGTGCTCACCAGACCATGCAACTCTCCTCTTCCTCATATATACTGATATAGTACGTGAGGGAGCGTGATCTGACAGTGCTCACCAGACCATGCAGCCCTCCACTTCCTCATATATACTGATATAGTATGTGAGTGAGAGGGAGCGTGATCTGACAGTGCTCACCAGACCATGCAGCTCTCCTCTTCCTCATATATACTGATATAGTATGTGTGTGAGAGGGAGCGTAATCTGACAGTACTCACCAGACCATGCAGCCCTCCTCTTCCTCATATATACTGATATAGTATGTGTGTGAGAGGGAGCGTGATCTGACAGTGCTCACCAGACCATGCAGCCCTCCTCTTCCTCATATATACTGATATAGTATGTGTGTGAGAGGGAGCGTGATCTGACAGTGCTCACCAGACCATGCAGCCCTCCTCTTCCTCATATATACTGATATATATGTGTGTGAGAGGGAGCGTGATCTGACAGTGCTCACCAGACCATGCAGCCCTCCTCTTCCTCATATATACTGATATAGTATGTGTGTGAGAGGGAGCGTGATCTGACAGTGCTCACCAGACCACGCAGCCCTCCTCTTCCTCATATATACTGATATAGTATGTGTGTGAGAGGGAGCGTAATCTGACAGTGCTCACTAGACCACGCAGCTCTCCTCTTCCTCATATATACTGATATAGTATGTGTGTGAGAGGGAGCGTAATCTGACAGTACTCACCAGCTCTCATCTTCCTCATATATACTGATATAGTATATGTGTGAGAGGGAGCGTAATCTGACAGTGCTCACCAGACCATGCAGCCCTCCTCTTCCTCATATATACTGATATAGTATGTGAGGGAGTGTGATCTGACAGTGCTCACCAGACCATGCAGCCCTCCACTTCCTCATATATACTGATATAGTATGTGTGTGAGAGGGAGCGTGATCTGACAGTGCTCACCAGACCATGCAGCCCTCCTCTTCCTCATATATACTGATATAGTATATGTGTGAGAGGGAGCGTAATCTGACAGTGCTCACCAGACCACGCAGCTCTCCTCTTCCTCATATATACTGATATAGTATATGTGTGAGAGGGAGCGTAATCTGACAGTGCTCACCAGACCATGCAACTCTCCTCTTCCTCATATATACTGATATAGTACGTGAGGGAGCGTGATCTGACAGTGCTCACCAGACCATGCAGCCCTCCACTTCCTCATATATACTGATATAGTATGTGTGTGAGAGGGAGCGTGATCTGACAGTGCTCACCAGACCATGCAGCTCTCCTCTTCCTCATATATACTGATATAGTATGTGTGTGAGAGGGAGCGTAATCTGACAGTACTCACCAGACCATGCAGCCCTCCTCTTCCTCATATATACTGATATAGTATGTGTGTGAGAGGGAGCGTGATCTGACAGTGCTCACCAGACCATGCAGCCCTCCTCTTCCTCATATATACTGATATAGTATGTATGTGAGAGGGAGCGTGATCTGACAGTGCTCACCAGACCATGCAGCCCTCCTCTTCCTCATATATACTGATATAGTATGTGTGTGAGAGGGAGCGTGATCTGACAGTGCTCACCAGACCACGCAGCTCTCCTCTTCCTCATATATACTGATATAGTATGTGTGTGAGAGGGAGCGTGATCTGACAGTACTCACCAGGCCACGCAGCTCTCCGCTTCCTCATATATACTGATATAGTATGTGTGTGAGAGGGAGCGTAATCTGACAGTACTCACCAGACCATGCAGCCCTCCTCTTCCTCATATATACTGATATAGTATGTGTGTGAGAGGGAGCGTGATCTGACAGTACTCACCAGACCATGCAGCCCTCCTCTTCCTCATATATACTGATATAGTATATGTGTGAGAGGGAGCGTAATCTGACAGTGCTCACCAGACCATGCAGCCCTCCTCTTCCTCATATATACTGATATAGTATGTGTGTGAGAGGGAGCGTGATCTGACAGTGCTCACCAGACCATGCAGCCCTCCTCTTCCTCATATATACTAATATAGTATGTGTGTGAGAGGGAGCGTGATCTGACAGTGCTCACCAGACCATGCAGCTCTCCTCTTCCTCATATATACTGATATAATATGTGTGTGAGAGGGAGCGTAATCTGACAGTGCTCACCAGACCATGCAGCCCTCCTCTTCCTCATATATACTGATATAGTATGTGTGTGAGAGGGAGCGTGATCTGACAGTGCTCACCAGACCATGCAGCTCTCCTCTTCCTCATATATACTGATATAATATGTGTATGAGAGGGAGCGTAATCTGACAGTGCTCACCAGACCATGCAGCCCTCCTCTTCCTCATATATACTGATATAGTATGTGTGTGAGAGGGAGCGTGATCTGACAGTGCTCACCAGACCATGCAGCTCTCCTCTTCCTTATATATACTGATATAGTATGTGTGTGAGAGGGAGCGTGATCTGACAGTACTCACCAGACCAGGCAGCTCTCCTCTTCCTTATATATATACTGATATAATATGTGAATGAGAGGGAGCGTAATCTGACAGTGCTCACCAGACCATGCAGCCCTCCTCTTCCTCATATATACTGATATAGTATGTGTGTGAGAGGGAGCGTGATCTGACAGTGCTCACCAGACCACGCAGCTCTCCTCTTCCTTATATATACTGATATAGTATGTGTGTGAGAGGGAGCCTGATCTGACAGTGCTCACCAGACCACGCAGCTCTCCTCTTCCTTATATGTACTGATATAATATGTGTGTGAGAGGGAGCGTGATCTGACAGTGCTCACCAGACCACGCAGCTCTCCTCTTCCTTATATATACTGATATAGTATGTGTGTGAGAGGGAGCGTGATCTGACAGTACTCACCAGACCATGCAGCTCTCCTCTTCCTCATATATACTGATATAGTATGTGTGTGAGAGGGAGCGTGATCTGACAGTACTCACCAGACCATGCAGCCCTCTTCTTCCTCATATATACTGATATAGTATGTATGTGAGAGGGAGCGTGATCTGACAGTACTTACCAGCTCTCCTCTTCCTAAGTGCCAAGGCCACAAAATGCGCGTCAACGTCTATCACAGACTGCAGCGTGCAAAGCAGCCAATCAGATGCTTTTCTATAAAGCTCCAGAGGTACTCGCAGTGTATGTGCAGCCCGGACACACAGGGGCACACGGAGGACTAGCTGGGGTTATAGGTACGTGTCTGACACATAAACGTATCCAAGATAGAGACGAATTAGGATGGAAAACCAGCCCGGTAAATTTCTGTAAACAGCCCTAATGGGGGTGGGGTCTGTGGAAAGGGGCGGAATACTCCCTCCTCATAGGGCCTGATCTTGAGTCGGACGCAGTCACAGGTGTCCTTGTGTCTTTTGCGGCAGTTGTGTTTGCGACTTTATTCCCTTCCATGGTGTACATCCGTGTGCTTTCAGGGTCTACAGATGCTGCAACCGTGCTTTGTGTATCTTTAGTTGAACCATTGAAACTTTCACCAGCCCTGTGCTAGGTGCAGGTCATCCGAGTATAAACCCTACGGTCTGCGAGCGATTCAGCTTCTCTGTGCGCAGTCACCTTCAGCAACACGCCTGTGTCACTGTAATAACACGCCCATACTACAGGGTGATTCAGTAGTCTCAGTACACCCTATTGTTTCATAGAAAAAATAAATAGAAAACTTTTGAACCATAACTCCTATTTCACATCTGTTTGCAGCAATAAACTTTCAGCAAATCCCGATGTTGTCTGACATGTTACACAACCCCCTTTCTTTTTGAAAAAACTAACTTAGATTCAAGATGGCTGATTTCAAGATGGCGCCCATGTTTGGTACATACCCTAAAACAGGAGTGGCCAGACTTTTGGAGTCGGCAATCTACTTTGAAAGCTGAAAAGCTTTTGTGATCTACCTAGGAGGAATAATTGTGCGCACCGCAAGCGCGTGCGCAAAAAAAGGGGCGTGGCATAACAAAGTGGGTGTGGTATAACAAAAAAAAGGGACGTAGCCTTGCTGCACATAGGGGGTCATTCCGAGTTGTTCGCTCGCTAGCAGGTTTTAGCAGCATTGCACACGCTAGGCCGCCGCCCTCTGGGAGTGAATCTTAGCTTAGCAGAATAGCGAACGAAAGATTAGCAGAATTGTGAATAGATAATTCCTTGCAGTTTCTGAGTAGCTCCAGACCTACTCACAGATTGCGATCAGCTCAGGCCGTTTCGTTCCTGGTTTGACGTCACAAACACGCCCTGCGTTCGGCCAGCCACTCCCCCGTTTCTCCAGACACTCCCGCGTTTTTCCCTGACACGCCTGCGTTTTTCCGCACACTCCTAGAAAACGGCCAGTTTCCGCCCAGAAACACCCACTTCCTGTCAATCACATTACGATCATCACTTCAACGATGAAAATTCTTTGTTCGGATGTGAGTAAATCTACTAAGTTTTGTGTTAAAATACTTAGCGCATGCGCACTGTGTACCGTGCGCATGCACATTTTAGCCTTAATTGCTACTTTGCGAAAATCGGCAACGAGCGATCAACTCGGAATGACCCCCATAGTGTAATGACTGTCTCGCACGAAATAACACATTGGCCCCCACAGGTAAAAACCTCAAACACATATGCCCCCACAGTGCCAGATACACATATGCCCCCACAGTGCCATGTGCCCACAGTGCCAGATATGCCCCCACAGTGCCAGATACAGATATGCCCCCACAGTGCCATGTGCCCACAGTGCCAGATATGCCCCCACAGTGCCATGTGCCTACAGTGCCAGATATGACCCCACAGTGCCAGATATGACCCCACAGTGCCAGATATAGATATGCACCCACAGTGCCATGTGCCCACAGTGCTAGATATGCCACCACAGTGCCATGTGCCAGATATGCCCCCACAGTGCCAGATATGCCCCCACAGTGTCAGATTACAGATATGCCCCCACAGTGGCATGTGCCAGATATACCCCACAGTGCCACATATGCCCCACAGTGCCAGGTATGCCCCCACAGTGCCAGATTAGATATGCCCCCACAGTGCCATGTGCCCGCAGTGCCAGATATGCCCCCACAGTGCCAGATATGACCCCACAGTGCCACATATGGTTTGACGTCACAAACGCGCCCTGCGTTCGGCCAGCCACTCCCCCGTTTCTCCAGACACTCCTGCGTTTTTCCCTGACACGCCTGCGTTTTTCCACACACTCCCAGAAAACGGCCAGTTTCCACCCAGAAACGCCCACTTCCTGTCAATCACACTCCGATCACTACAACGATGAAAATTCTTAGTTCGGATGTGAGTAAATCTACTAAGTTTTGTTCTAAAATACTTAGCGCATGCGCACTGCGTACCGTGCGCATGCACATTTTAGCCTTAATCGCTCCGTTGCGAAAATCGGCAACGAGCGATCTACTCGGAATGACCCCCATAGTGTAATGACTGTCTCGCACGAAATAACACATTTGCCCCCACAGGTAAAAACCTCAAACACATATGCCCCCACAGTGCCAGATACACATATGCCCCCACAGTGCCATGTGCCCACAGTGCCAGATATGCCCCCACAGTGCCAGATACAGATATGCCCCCACAGTGCCATGTGCCCACAGTGCTAGATATGCCCCCACAGTGCCAGAATACAGATATGCCCCCACAGTGCCATGTGCCCACAGTGCCAGATATGACCCCACAGTGCCAGATATGACCCTACAGTGCCAGATATGACCCCACAGTGCCAGATACAGATATGCCCCCACAGTGCCAGATATGCCCCCACAGTGCCAGATTACAGATATGCCCCCACAGTGCCATGTGCCCGAAGTGCCACATATGCCCCCACAGTGCCACATATGCCCCCACAGTGCTAGATATGCCCCCACAGTGCCAGATATGACCCCGCAGTGCCAGATATGCCCCCACAGTGCTAGATATGCCCCCACAGTGCCAGATATGACCCCGCAGTGCCACATATGCCCCACATTGCCAGATATGCCCCCACTGTGCCATGTGCCCACAGTGCCAGATATGCCCCCATAGTAGTGCTCACCGTGCTGTGTGGAGAGCGCAGCGCACGCTTCTCCTGCCTGCTGCCCTGCCCCTCAGTCTGGTCTCCGGCGGTGACGGCAGCGTGTATATCTCAAATCAGGCGCCGGTCCGCGAGCTCTGATTGGCTAACGAACTGGTGCTTGATTTGAGCTATACACTCCGCCGTCACTGCCGGAGACCAGACTGAGGGGCAGGGCGGCAGGCAGGAGAGGCGCGGCTTCGGGTGGATGGGCGTTGGATCGCAATCGACTGGTCGCATGTCCGCGATCGACCAGTCGATCGCGATCGACTGTTTGTCCACCCCTGCTCTAAAAGATAGCCCACCTCACCATACCTTACTTGAGTTTTCAGTTTTCCCATGTTCTGCACAGTTTTTGAAGTAAAAGGGTGTACTGCGACTTTTGAATCACCCTGTATAATACATCTGCGTCTGATTTAGCCAACCCCCTGTAACCATCTAGTAACACCCAACACATTCCTAATGCACTTCTTCATGCGTGTGCCTGATTCCGTACCCTACCATCGGGACTCGTGCACGATCGCCACTGCGTCCAACTCCAGCCCATAGTGCTGTATACTACGCCATAGTGGTGCTTACTATATAACTATACTACAAAAGGAACGCGCGTGTTTACATAATGTTACTCCCTTTCTATCGGCTGATCTCACTCATTATAATAACGTTCAGAGGTGCAATGAATAGAAAATAGCAATTACCAAAAAAACATTTCAATTTGTCCCTGGCATTGATAAAGGTCGGCACTCCAATTCCAATGCAGCAGCTACCTGGTGCCCCTGCTGTAGTAATGAAATATACCAAAGGTACTACTGTGGATACACAAATAACCAGCACCGCATGCCGGGAATTAAAGAAGACGCTTATGTTGTCATGCTCTGATATATGCACACCTCCAGCCCCAGGCCTATAGTGTCTCTCCAGCCATAGGCACGCATTGTCTCTCCAGCCCCACGCACAGTGTCTCGCCAGCCCCAGGCCCACAATGTCTCTCCAGCTCCAGGCCTACAGTGTCTCCCCAGCCCCATGACCACAGTGTCGCTCCAGGCCCGCAGTATCTGTTTGGAACCATACTCCCCCCCCCCCCCCCCCCCCCCCCAAACACACACACACACACACACACACACACACATCCATTCCCCCCCCCCCCCCCCCCCCCCCCAAAAGTGTCTCTTCAGCTTTCCTGGAATCTCTGTGGCTCCAGCCCCTTGTATCTCTTCGGCCTGTCTGTGTCTCTTCAGTTCCAGCCCCTGCATGATTCATCCCTCTGGTTCCAGACGCACAACCAATTTTATAGAAACAAATAATTGCTCTGTAAAAGCAAAGAACATATTTAATAATATTAATATTTAAGTAACCTCTGTCAGGTCTCTGCGGTTTTGATTACCTGAGGAAGGAATCCTAGGGATGGCTTCAATATTAGGAGAGTGGATGGAGCTAAGTGGCTTCATGAAGTTCCTCCTCATGCAGGTTGGTAAGTAGTACGGATGGGAGGCAGGATTCGGGGTAGACTGGAGAGCCGCCTTGCAGTTGGAGTAGCTGAAACAAACTGGATCAGTCTCTGGAACCAAGTTGGAATCTAGTGGTGGAGCTTGTGTATAGAGCACAGCCTGGAGCTGACGGTGGAGCTTGTTGTGTATAGAGCACAGCCTGGAGCTGACGGTGGAGCTTGTTGTGTATAGAGCACAGCCTGGAGCTGACGGTGGAACTTGTTGTGTATAGAGCACAGCCTGGAGCTGATGGTGGAGCTTTCTGTATATGTTGCACAGCCTGGAGCTGACGGTGGAGCTTGCTGTGTACGGCGCAGAGTCTAGAGCTGATACTGGAGCTTGCTTTACATGGTGCACATCTCAGAGCTGATGGTGGAGCTTGCTAAGTATGGCACACAGTCTGGAGCTGACAGTGAAGCTTGCTGTGTATGGTGCACAGCCTGGAGCTGACGGTGGAGTTTGCTGGAACTGATGCACAGGTTCACTGCCAGGAGCCAGGTCTCTAGAGACAAGCTAATAAGTTCACAGCCAGAGCCGGATTAAATAGGACGTTCTTGTCCCAGATAGTCTGAGCAGATCACGTGTGCAGACAGTGGACCATGGTTGGTAGTTAGTCAGTCAGGTGATATCGGCCAAGATGGCAGTGCCCATACTCGGACAGCCCAGGAGATAACTTCAGGATATATGCCAACCATCCAGTTGGTTGTCAAGCATGAAGCTCAGGGATGTCTTTGGCGGCCAGAAGGAGCACCTATGGCGGTGACGCTGCTCAGATGAGTAGGGTAACGGGAACCAGAACCCCCGATGTGTGACAACCTCTTCTTTATATAACACCAGCAAATCATGAGTATTACTTGTCCAGTACTATCCTTAGCCATTTTATGTCCTCCTGTCCACCCTCTGCTCTAAGATCATCAAAGATCTGGGTGAAATACTGTGGGGGGATCAGCATTGAGCTCATCTGGTCAATAACTGAGAGACCACGGCTCCAAAAGGCAACCTTCAGGCTTTTGACCAGTAAAGGCCTCAGTGGGTAGGAGGTCTCACTGCCCACATATGTGTATGCCTGATACAGACATGTTGACAGAGATGCCTGTAGTTCCAGCTCACTGTCCAGCTCTGATGGAATGTCCTCTTGGCAGAGCATGTAAAGAGAGACTACATTGGCCGGGGTGAGGAAGCCTACGTCCTGCTAGCATCCAATGAGAGACTGGTCTATTCTCAGCAGCATGGAACAATATATGTGGGTGACAGATGCTTCAGCTTGTTACACCTCCCACAGATGAACTCCCCAAGATAGCTCAGCAGCTCGCTGGTGGATGCCTGCACCATCGGCCATTTTGGAGGCGAGAACTCTTGCTGGTCTTTAGCTGGCTCATAGACATTAGACAAAGGCTTCTTAGCAAGAGTATCGTGTGAGACCTGTGTGTAGGTTGATAAATTGCATCTCAGAATAGCTAAATGTTTAATTCCGTTATCATATAAATTGCAGTGTTTATATAACTCGGCATGGATGGTGGAGCTGCCGTTTTCCGACCATCTCTTGTCTCTCCCATACAGAGCGCTATCACCTGTCCTTCAAGATGGTCCGCACAGACAGCCGCCTGGTCCGAAGCATTCTCTCTGCGCACGGCTTCCAGGAGGTGAGAGCGGCATGTCACTATATGCACCCTGCGATGGGTCTGCCCTCTGGTGGTGATAACATGATGTCACCATTTCCTAGGTCAATGCAAATAGTAATGACTTCAACCTGATGTGGACAGGATCTCATATAAAGCCTCATCTCATGAGGAGCCTGACCAGTTTCCAGAAAGTCAACCACTTCCCCAGGTAAGGTGAGCTGCAGCGGGACCCAAGGGGCCTACTTATAGGTAGCAACGGCTGAGATGCGTGTGCCGCGGCTAGCCATGTGACCATAAGATTAATACAGAGCGTGGGAACTTTCCGCATAGCTCCAGAGTGTATCTGTCATGTATGATAGGAAAGTGTTACATGTTAGTCAGCGATCAAAGTAGCAAAATCAGGATTTTGGTACTTACCAATAAATCCCTTTCTCTGATTCCACAGATAAGCGATTTGTGTTATCAGATGCAGGAATCATTTAGTCATCGCATCTTTCATGTTAAGTTCACAGTTTCCACGCTCTGATAAAAATATAATGTTATAACTGCATAGCACTGGCGTCCTCAGGTTACCCCCATACTTGTGTGGAAGTTTGTGTTGTCTGCTGGTGCACCTTCCCTGTGTCTGCACAGGAACATGGCTGGTGTTCCGCATATAGGGGGTCATTCTGAGTGTATCACTCGCTAGCCATTTTTAGCAGCCGGTCAAACGCTATGCCGCCTCCCACTGGGAGTGTATTTTAGCTTAGCAGAAGTGCGAACGAAAGGATCGCAGAGCGGCAGCAAAATAATTTTGTGCAGTTTTAGAGTAGCTTCAGACCTACTCAGCGCTTGCGATCACTTCAGACCATTCAGTTCCGGATTTGACGTCACAAACACGCCCTGCGTTCACCCAGCCACGCCTGCGTTTTCCCTGGCACGCCTGCGTTTTTTCGATCACTCCCTGAAAACGGTCAGTTTACACCCGGAAACGCCCACTTCATGTCAATCACTCTGCGGCCAGCAGTGCGTCAGAAAAACTTCGCTAGACCGTGTGAAACTACTTCGGCTGTTGTGAAAGTACGTCGCGCGTGCGCATTGCGCCGCATACGCATGCGCAGAAGTGCCGTTTTTTTTTTCCATCATCGCAGCGCAGCGACCATTTTGAGCTAGCGAATGACCCCCATAGGGCTATGTTCCAACAGTAACATCTGGACTACAAGGGGTGACGGTTTGGGCCTTGCTGTGGCTCCTGGTGCTCATCCTGTCATAGTTTTATTACTGGGAGCGATTTCTATGACCTATCTCAGTGTCTCTATCTGTCTCAGGTCCTATGAGCTGACCCGCAAAGATCGTCTCTACAAGAACGTTCAGCGCATGCAGCAAATCCATGGATTGCGGAACTTCAGCCTCCTGCCCCTGACCTACCTGCTGCCTGGGGAGTACCAGGATTTCTGCAGTAAGTGAGGCAGCACTGGAATGGGTTTCAGGTATTACCAGGGCCATATACATGACAAACTATTATAGAAGAATCGCATCGCTAAGGAAAGTAGTTTCATGATCAGTTGGCCAGTAGGTGGCTCTGTCTGTCGGCCAGTAAGTCGATCTATATATATTTTTCTTTCATTTTAGGGAAAATATTGCAAAGTGCAGATAATCAGTTCCACAGTGCAGAAGTAGATGTGCACCTACCTTGCGCCTCAGTCTGCACAGTGGCGTCTAGATTGAGAAACTCTTGTTAGTTAAGGAAGATGGGGAGGTGAGCTGTAGCCCCCCCCATGCGCTGATCCCAGAACCAGAGAGGGTATGCACTGGCTGGAGGGGGATTGGGTGTAGTGGAGGCGTGTGTGTGCTGACCACTGTGCGCTGTTCTGAGACTGACCTCTCTGTGTCCTCCTGCAGATGCCTTCTCAAAGGACCGTGGCCCTTGGATTGTGAAGCCGGTGGCATCTTCTCGAGGACGTGGAGTTTATTTAATCAACTCTGTATGTAATTGATTCCCTCTTATCCCCTATCTGACTTACCTCCCTTCCTCTTTCTGTCTTTCTCCCTCTCACTTGGGGGCAGATTTATTAAGCTCGGTGAAGTGATAAAGTGGAGGGTGATAAAGGACCAGCCAGTCAGCTCCTAACTGTCATTTTTCAAACTGAGCCTGTGACATGGAAGTTAAAATCTGATTGGCTGGTCCTTTATCACCTTCCACTTTATCACTTCACCGAGCTTAATAAATCTGCCCCTTGTTCCCTTATCTCTCTCTGTAATTCCCCCTATACCGTTCAATGGGGCAGATGTATTAACCTGGAAAAGGCATAAGGAAGTGATAAACCAGTGATATGTGCAAGGTGATAAAGGCACCAGCCAATCAGATCCTAACTGTTAATTTACATATTGGAGCTGATTGGCTGGTGCCTTTATCACCTTGCACATATCACTGGTTTATCACTTCCTTATGCCTTCTCCAGATTACTGCATCTGCCCCTATATTATCTATTGTCTACCCATTTCATCCTCTGTATCTATTTTCTCTCCCCTCTTTTTGCCTTTACTCTTCTCTCTCCCCTATTCCCCCTCTCTAAATCTTTCTCCTCTGTATCTCTTTCCCTCTACCCCTTCTCTCTCTCTCTCTCTTCTTCCCCTCTCTCCCCTTTCTCTTCTGTGACCCTCTCCTTTCTCCCCCTCTCTCTCTCTCTCTCTCTCTCTCTCCCCTCCTCCCCCCTCTCTCTCTCCCCTCCTTCTCCCTCTCTCTCTCCCCCTCCTTCTCCCCCCCTCTCTCCCTCCTTCTCCCCCCCTCTCTCTCTCTCTCTCCCCTCCTCCTCTTTCTCTCTCTCTCACTCCCTCCCTCCTCCTCCCTCCCTCCCTCTCTCTCTCTCTCCCCTCCTCCTTCTCTCTTCCCTCCTCCTCCCTCCCTCTCTCTCCCTCTCTCTCCTGGCTCTCTACCTTTTCTCTCTACCTCCCCCCTCTCTCTCCCTTCTGTCTCCTCTCTCTCTCTCTCTCTCTCTCTCATTTTTCTCCCTCTCGCCTCTCTCTCTCTCTGCCCCCTTCCACCCCCCCTCTCTCTCTCTCTCTCCCTCCTCCTCCTCCTCTCTCCCTTCCTCCTCCTCCTCCTCTCTCCCTTCCTCCTCCTCCTCCTCTCTCCCTTCCTCCTCCTCCTCCTCTCTCCCTTCCTCCTCCTCCTCCTCTCTCCCTTCCTCCTCCTCCTCCTCTCTCCCTTCCCCCTCTCTCTCTCTCCCTTCCCCTCTCTCTCTCTCCCTTCCCCCTCTCTCTCTCTCCTTCCCCCTCCCTCTCCCTCTCTCTCCCCCCCCCTCTCTCTCTCTCCTGGCTCTCTACCTTTTCTCTCTACCTCCCCCCTCTCTCTCCCTTCTGTCTCCTCCCTCTCTCTCTCTCTCTCTCTCTCTCTCTCTCTCTCTCTCTCTCAATTGTTCTCCCTCTCTCCTCTCTTTCTGCCCCCCTTCCACCCCCCCCTCTCTATCTCTCTCTCTCTCTCTCTCTCTCTCTCTCTCTCTCTTTCTCTCTCATTTTTCTCCCTCTCCTCTCTCTCTCTCTGCCCCCTTCCACCCCCCCCCTCTCTCTCTCTCTCTCTCTCTCTCTCTCTCTTTCTCTCTCATTTTTCTCCCTCTCCTCTCTCTCTCTGCCCCCTTCCACCCCCCCTCTCTCTCTCTCTCTCTCGCTCTCTCTCTCATTTTTCTCCCTCTCTCCTCTCTCTCTCTGCCCCCTTCCACCCTTCCCTCTCTCTCTCTCGCTCTCTCTCTCTCTCTCTCATTTTTCTCCCTCCTCTCTCTCTC